>NW_020455093.1:3114564-3134413 GCF_003342845.1 Nothoprocta perdicaria
GGAAAGGAAAGGAAAGGAAAGGAAAGGAAAGGAAAGGAAAGGAAAGGAAAGGAAAGGAAAGGAAAGGAAAGGAAAGGAAAGGAAAGGAAAGGAAATCCTGAAAGAAAGTGAGATTAAGAAAAATAGAGACCTTGTGCTATTGTATACTTTCTTTGCTCTTTTAACTCCATCCCATCTTAAAGCAAGAAGTGGAGCTAAGCCCGGGACCACTTTTCCTTCTGAGTGACTGTTGTTCATGAACAGCCCTCCCGACATTCTCCATTTACGCACAGGAGTAAAGGCTGTTGTGGTTTATTTTTTTTCCTTCCCTGCATATGAGTATCACGGTTGGAATTTTTTAAAATAATAATTACACTATTCCAAAGTGATGTATATTCTTACTAAACACATATTTCAAGAAAGAGCAGTGACGTTGCCCCACTATGGAGTTAAGGGCTCCTGTTTTATAAAAATACATTGCAAGACAGTACAGGGCATAGCAGTAGATAGTCTAATAGTGACATCCGATGAACCTGGACTTAAATCACCCGGTGGTGCCTGGGTGGGTGCAGCGTGGAGCTGCATCGTGCAGGCCGAGGGTCTGGTATGAGCGTTTCCTCCTCGTCTGCCTGATGCTGATGCCCCAGGCCTGCTTGGTGCGGGAGGACAGATCATGGATGTGACTTCAGGCACCTTCCCAGTTGAGTGGATGACCCCGGGCAGGTCATTTTGGCCTTACCTGCGCCCAACCTGGTCTTGGATTAATGGCTGCCTTCTGCAGGGAGCTTCCAGCAATGAGCAACCGCCCCGTAACTGCTGTGCACTGTTAGCAGGTACCTACTCCATCTTACATGTCATTACACAAGTTACTGCAGCCTAAAGGTCTCATGAAGCTTGTACAGGCAGCCCTAGGAGCCCCAGTCAAGGTGAAGACACTAGATAAAGTGCCCTGTCATTGCAATGGGCAAGCTGCTTGCAAGACAGGAAAGCATTAACCATGTTTTGCAATGACATAGAGAAAAATCTGAGGCTAGGACAAATTTCTGGCCAAACTTCAAGCTGTTCATAGCAGTATTTCCCCCTCCTTTGAACCCAAGGTAGCCACAGTCCAGTTCGGAGAGCAGTCATGGCTTGTAGCTCTGGCTCCTTGAAGCCTCTGGCCCATAAGAAGGAGGGATGAAGCTGTTCCCAACACAGAGTTTTGGTTGTTTACTGGATGCAGTTTAGTCTTTTAGGTCATTGTGCAAGCTGCAGTCCCACCCGTCCCAGGAGGACAACGCGGAGGTTTCCTGGAAAGGGATATGAGGCCCGTTGCGTCACTAGTTCCTTGCTAGAAGTTTTGAGGGCAATTTCTCTTGATCTCGCCAACATCTCAGCCAGCAATTTGTACTTGCTGTCACATGGCGGGAATGGGAACTTCTTCCTCTTGCCCTATTTGGCTGCACAAGCCGTGGGAAGGGCAAAGAGGAACATCAGTGAAGGAAGAAGAGCACATTGATTCAACAGAGCAAGGGAAAAAATGAGGGAGGAGGAAAGCAGAAAAGTGACATGAGAAATAAGAGCAGCGGAGGAGCAGAGGCTGCGCCTGGAGCTCAGGGCTCATGAGGCCCGGCAGGATAGAGCTTGGGCCCGGTTAAGAGGAGACCTGCCAGCAAAGAGAGGTTGCCTGCGCGAAGGGCCAGCTCTTCGGTGTAGTTGTGATTTGCATCAGCACATGCATTTTCACCTGAACTCCGGTGTGTTTTGTCCTCCAGCAAAAAGCTGGCAGCTCCCATCCGAGGTGGAGCCAGGTGGCAAGGGCTGGTGAAAGGGAAACCACTGTATTTAAGGGCCTGAGCCAACTCCGGGGCGTCCAAGTAGCGCTTAGGAGCGAGAAGGGCAAAAGCTCTTCCCAGCAGYGGGCTGGGATCCATACCCTGGTGGGAACCCGAGCCCTGCTTGGAGCGGACCCCGCTCCTCTGACGAGCAGCAAATGCTCATTTCCAGGCTGGCCTGTGGCTCCAGCTCCCCCCTCGGGAAGCAGATGATTTTACATGCCTTTTCTTTGCTTCCTTCCTCAGTGCAGAGGGAAATACTTGTGGTTTTGCAAATGCTTCCGCAGCACAGACCAGGGTGGCAGCTCTGAGTGGAAACCAGGAGCGAAGCCGTGGCCGTGGCTTCCTGAGATGGAAAATCACGCCGGCACACTAAGGTCCTGCTTTTAACAGCTTTTCCCACCGCACTGTTGCTGCTCTTTCTGGACACCGAATGTGATTGCAGGAACCCAATCCCATGGCCAGTGCCTGGCCCTGCTGCCTCCTGCTCCCTCCTCCTCCTCGCCACCGTGCACCGGGTTGTGAGTGCACCTTTCATTTCACAACACACTAGTTCTTCACAGGGACTCAAGTGGATTTTTCTTTTTTTCCTGCTCTTGGTAAAATCTGCTTCCCACTACAGAAATATGATCTCTCTAGTCCTGTGCTGTGAGCACGTTATTTCAGCCCTTTTGTCCTGTTTGTGTTAGTGGTCAAAAATGCCCTTGAGTCACAACATTCTCATTCCCTGTACAGGCGGTCATGTAGGGGACAGTTCTCCACTGGCCAGGGTGAATCAAGAAAAGGTGTTTTCTGCTTTAAACCTGGGCCTTTGGGAAACTCAGATGAGGTGGAGCAGCTCAATGAAGGGCTGTTCAGACCCTATAGGGCAGTCCAGACCCTGCAGCTCTGCAGGCAGCTTCCAAGTCTGGTTCTGGCCACCAYGCAAACGCAGGCTGTGGTGTGGGAATGGGGGTGAACGCGTGTGAAGAGGGAACGGGGAGGGTGGCCGTGTGGGCACCTCTGCTCTCGCACGAGCGCCGTGCTACAAAACTGCAGCCCGTGCTGGCTCTGGTGACACTGTGCTAGAGGGACCGGCCTTCTCAGGGGKTTCCACACTCCACTGTAGGCCTTGCAGGTGGCTCAGTCTCTCTAGGCTGCCATGTGTGTGATAGGCCTCGGGGCTACGTTGAACCTGGTGGGACCTGGAGAGACTCAGGGCAACATCTGGAGCTGTGAGGCCCGGCACCAGTCCCTGTGGTCTGCYCTGCTTCGTTGCTGGAGGGGCCCCTGGCAGGGCTTTGGCCTGGGATGCTTTCCCAAATAACGATGATCTGAGATAGGCAGCGTGACACTGGCTGGTTTTGGAGGCTGGGGTACTTTTGCAGTTGAGACACRGACCCTTCAAGCTCAGTGTCAGTTTCAGTGTAGCCCAGATGGGCCACTCGGAGCTGTGAGTGTGTCACTGTGCAAGGAGCACCCCAACCATCGATCACAGAGACCCTGTGCCCCAAGAGCCTTGACTTGAGCACCACTTGAGAGCAGGAGCTCCTGCCACCATCCTCTGCCCTGCCCCATGGCATGAGGGGCAGCTGCCTTGTGTGTGCAGCAGTGTTCAGGCCACTGTATCTCCCATTTCAGTGTGTTAAATTAAACCGAAAACCGGGTGAATTTAACATCCGAGCCTGCAGCAGTTCAGGAGCTACTTTCTCCATGGCTCAGCCATCCCTGCCRCAGAGCCTGCAGCACGTGGCAGAGGGACAGGGCAGGAGCAAGGGGCAGGAACCTCTTCAGCCCTCCCACCTGGTGGCCCCTGGGCCCGTGTGGCCTCAGGGACGCTCTGGGGCTGCGCTGCTTTGTGGTGTGACACAGCCCAGCACGAGGGGGTGTTGATCCACTCTAGGAGCAGGGCGCAAAGCAGGCAGCCGTGCTGTGGTCTGGATGAGTAACAAAAAGATGACTGCAAGCTGCAGAAACGAGGAGCTGACTTCATTTGTCTGCTAGCAGGGGCTAGACCCAACAGGCCGGCACTTACCTGCTTAGCTTTAGGCTAGGAACCTGCTAATATTAAAGCATTGTCAAGCGTGCATCACACTAACCCACACAGGGCACTAACAATCATCGTCTGCTGGACTTGCACCATGGCAGGCGTTGTGGCAACCCCGAGCCGACAGGGTAAGGCCGGGCTTATTTTGTCTAGGGCCACGCGCCACGTGCTGCCTGCCGCTTGCACCATCGTGTCGCGTTGTGTCGGATGGCTGCGTCTCCAGCCCCTCTGGGAGGGCTTGGAAACAGCTCCTGCAACACGGAGGGTTTGGGAAGCATAGCCTGGAGTTGATTTTCACTCCCCGCCAGTTGTTCTTGATGGACTAGATTAAGATGTCAGCGGAGATCTACCTGCGCCAGCGCGGCGTGCTCTTGGGAAATAAGTGTTGTTGCTGAGACATCCCTTGGAGAAGATTAATTCTGCATGGAGAAGCAGATTTTGCTAAGCAGAGCTGCTCTGTCTTGATGACTAATTAATTCTGTCTTCCACCCACACACCACGTACAGCTCGTAACGTGGAGGAGTCAGCCGCAAGGAGGAAAACCAAAGGGCACCCTCCTGTGCGGCTCTGATCCCTCCCTGAAATGATCCAGATCCATCCTGTGCCCAGGAGTGCTGGAARGTGGATCCTACCAGCATCACAGCGAGGGGCTGCGTCTTGCTTGTGTCACTTGTGGGAGACTGCCAGGAAACGGTGCTAAATAACCAGAAGGGAGATCCATTTATTCCCTGTCAATGTTTCTCACAGAGCCTCAGCACCACTTTGATCCAAGGAGCCGTCTCCAGAACAGTTTGGGTTATTCCAGAGAAAACAGATCTGTTGCCAAAGAGCAGGGGCTCCTCTGAAAGGAGGTGCACTTGGTTTCCAGAGGCATCAAAACATGCTGCAGGTCTTTGGCAAAAATTAAGTTTTCAGCTTTAAGCAAGCACCAGAGATGAGAAATAACATGGAAAGCAGCAGCCTTTCCCAGCTCCAAAAACGGAAACTACTTGAGCCCGACTCGAGGAGTCTGTGACCCCGGTCTGCTGCAGTCCCACCCACAGCTCGAGCGTGGGATCCAGAGGTGACCACAGTAGCACAAAACCCACCCAGAAAACCTGTGGGAGTTGAAGTTTGCTGCCAGGGGTCTACCTGCCTCACAGTATCCGAGTTAGCTGTACTTGAAGCCTCGGCTCCAGGAAATCTGCATGAGCMGCAGCTAAAGAGCAAGTGTAGTGAAAACATCTGCCCTGCAATTAAAGCCAGGTAGTTGCAGTTGCTTCCGTGCTGCTCTGTTATCTTTACTCCACAGCTCTTTTTTTTTTTTGTGCAATTTTTTTTTGTTCTCTTTCAGGCTAATGAAACAACTTCTCTCTTTTACTTTCWGGGCGCCAGTGCCTTACTTTCATTCTCCTCATTGCCTCATTGCCCATTTAATGTCTGGTAGTGACATCATGAGAATGAGAATAACCTATATGAATCAGGCCTGCCAGATTAAGGACTGCACAGAGAAGAGAGAGAAAAAAAAAAAAAAAAAGCAAAAAGCAAAGTAAAGGGACAACAGGAAAAGGAGGACAGCTTAAGAAAAAATAATGACTAGATAAAACGGGTCTAGTTATTAGGAAAGTCACGATCATTGCCTCTTCCYTCTATTCTTCTGTGAGAGTACAATAAAGAAGCCCAAAAAGATGTAAGTGGTATTTTGGGGAGAACACTTTACATTTGGCCTGGCTGTGGTGGCTTCATTTTATTGCTGGCCTGATCTGGTGGGCTGCAATGGGAGTTAGGTCTGATCATCTTTTCCTTTCATATCGTACTGGGTCTGGCTTTGGCTGGCCCATTGGTGTCTCAGTGGACACCTCTAGGATTGCAGCATATTAAATGTGGATATTTCACCTCCAGATCAGATAATTTCAGTGAGCATTGGGCTGRTGCACTGCGAGTGCTTTTCAACAGGAGAAGTGACTTGCCAGATGAAAGGAGTTAGGTCTGCATTCCCAAAACTTACTTCACTACCAGATCTTTTTATACTGCTACTTACTAATCTGTGTAGTATGTATTCACAGGAAATTTGAAAGTTTAATTGAGTAAAATGCAGTGATTTCACTTCCATGGCCTCAAGCTGCTCAGGTGTCTTGCATCCTAAAACTGAGTTAGCCTCACTGCTGGTAATACAAGGGTCTTCCTTGTACCTGTATTGACTTCCCAAGAGCTGTCGGGGGTGTAAATGCAGATTTAGAGATAAAAATATCTTTGAAGTACTATAATGGCAGTATATGATGCTCTGATATTTGTTTTTTTCAAGGCCTCACTGACAAGGAGCCCGTCAGACCCAGAGAATAACAACGTCGACAATGAGTGAGTAACCCCTGCGTTCATCTCCCAGCTCGTGTCTCTCCTTACCACCGTGGCTAAACGCTGCTCTGGTTTATCACATGCACTGAGTGACTCAAGGCATAGAAAGCTGCTTCCACCGCGCGTTCCCAGACTCTCCCACCACGGATAGTTGCACACACTGATTTCCCACATGCCTTCCCGCGTGGCTCTGGGCTGGTCGCTGGCCCCTGGACCTAGCAGAGGAGAGAGCATCTTCCAGCTGGCAGCCGGGAGTCTGGGGTGGGAGGGCCTGGAGCAGCACAGTCTGGAAGGGGGGAAGCAGAAGCAGGCAAAGCTGTCCTGATAACTTCTGCTGTGCTAAGGAGAAGTGGGAATAGCATCGATTTGCTTGTAGTCCTAAATATTCTGTCCTGCTCTGTTTAAAAAATCTAGAGATGTGTTGCCTGAAGAGATCGAGGCTCCAGCTTAGTACAGTGCACAGATTCATTCTTGGGCATGAGCAACGCGGAGTTAGGAAGTCCACATGTTGCAAAGTCATAGGGCAAGAGCTGTGCAGAAAACCAGGAAGGATGGCTCTGATGGGTAGCTCAGGCCATGATTCACCATAGGTCTCCAATGATGAAGTCAGCAGCGTGATTAGAAAGAGGAAAATATCTCTTTCCTCCCCAGGAATCACAAGGGTAAAACCTGTGATAAACTCCTGCACTGCAACTCCTAGAGACACGGTAGTCTGTCTAGACTGGGGAAAGGGGGGAACTTGCACTGGGCACCAAAGAGAAGAAACCCGAAATCACCTTTCCAAAAGCAAAAGCAACAGTGCCCACTGTGCCTCTAAGTCCGCCTGCAGTAAGGAGCAACAGGAACAGTTTGATGTACRTGTTAAACACAGCTGAAACTCAGAAGCTTAAAATACCACTTTAAACCATCACCTCCTTGTGCTAAAGAGTGTCTCTTCGAAACGTTATGGCCTCTGTGCCTGTCACGCCGGCCTGCTGCTCCTGAGGGGCCCGCGGGCTGGCTAACCTGGAAGACCCGGCTGCCAGGCTGCAACCTGCAACACCCGGCAGCGAGTCCTGTCACSCCTGGACATGCTGCCATGCACCCTCATGTGCCATTAATGCACGTGTCTGCAGTTGAACTCGATGATCTCAAAGGTCTTTTCCAACCATGATGATTCTATGATTCTAGCAACCGCGATGTTAGACCATAACTGCGATGTTGGACCATAATTTCTACTGGCAAGAGCTACGTGCAGACACTTTCTGGAAGTGCTTGAGCTTCTCAATAAAAGAGTATAACTTTGTGGAAGGAGTCAAACTGTGCAAGGAGTCAGAGAGATGGTTTTTAACCTGTGTAGATGCCTCATCCTTTACCATACAGACTGGTGTGGCTAGGCTTACAACCACCAAAATCAGCCTAGCCTTGGTAGGATTGCTTACTGAAGGCATAAAACCCATAAAACCAGTTACAAGAGAAATAAATGTCAAGCAGTAAGAAAATAACTAAGTATAGAGGCTGTAACGGGTGAGCTCGCTCATCTGCAACAGRAGCTTAATATTATCTGTCAAGGGAGCAGTCACACGAGAGAGGTGCAGACCTGCTGCACTCCAGAGCTTGCTCCAGGGCAGCAGCAATGAGGCAACATCCATCAGATGGGGAAGGAATGCCTGAAAACTCATGGACAGTGTTTTTAATAGTCTGGCTAAGAGTATGTTTGACACCAAATAAGCATCTAAAACAGGCACTAGTAAGTGCCTTCCAAGTGCATGGGAGTACAGCTTTAGGTATTCTTTATGGTATTGTGCTACTTTCCACCCCATGGTTGGTCTGTGACCCATTCTTAACACCTGGTAAGCCACAGGCTGGATGATACAGCCCAGGAATGGTTTATAATTGCTCRCAATGCTTGCATCACTGTCAGAGTTAGCCAGCCTTTTTTGACCCATTTTTGAGTCACAAGAGATTCAGAAGGCTTTTTAATGATTGAATTAATTAATTAATCAATCATTAATCAGTACAAGAGGGACCTAGATCTTCTAGAGAGGGTCCAACGTAGAGCGACAAAGATGATTAAGGGACTGGAGCATCTCTCATACGAGGAGAGACTGAGTGAGCTGGGCCTGTTTAGCCTGGAGAAGAGAAGGCTGAGAGGGRATCTGATCAATATGTACAAGTACCTGAAGGGTGAATGTAGGGAGGATGAGGCCAAACTCTTCTTGGTGGTGGCCAGTGATAGGACAAGGGGCAATGGGCGTAAGTTGAAACACAGGCAGTTCCATCTGCATGTGAGGAGGAACTTCTTTCCTGTGAGGGTGCCAGAGCCCTGGAASAGGCTGCCCAGGGAGGTTGTAGAGTCTCCTTCTCTGGAGATCTTCCAAACCCGCCTGGATGCCCCCCTGTGCTCTGGGTGTTCCTGCTGGAGCAGGGGGGTTRGACTAGAACCTCAACCATTCTGTGATTAATCCAAGACTTTCTCATTCTCAGGAAGATGATAAAAGACAATGGCCTAGATTCGTCCTACCTAATTTTTACACTTACCTGAGGTTTCTACCAAGGAGCTTGTCACCCTCACCAAGGAACTGCCCAGCTCCACAGCCCATGGCAGCATCTCAGCACTGCCATCCATTCCCATCACTGGGGAGGCTGGCACATCATGCCCCATGTCTTGCTCCAARATGGTTTTGCTGACTTTGGGTCTAATTTTGCCCTTTGCCTTCCGTTCTTCTCAGTGCATAGTTCATTGTCTTTTCACTATAAACAAATTCTTCTCCCCTTAATCTTAAAACACAGACAGGTCTTTAGCTGGGGTAGAGCTCATTTCTTGCTTTCCTTCTTCCTAAATTGCTTTGCCCTGTCCCTGTAAATCATTTTTATTGCTGCCTTCTAGACTCCCTCTAAGCTGTTAATAACTTTTTAGTAATGAGATATTCAGAAGTCTGCACCGTAATCCTGATGGAGTTGCATTAGCCTTTTCTTTGTTGTCCTACCGTGCCATACATTTTCCTCCTCTATGCTTTCCAGTTAGCTCTTTTCCTCCCAGCATTACTGTTTGCGGGCCTCTCTCTCCCCAGAACAGCTGATTTTTGAGTAATTTCCCCGCTTCAATGTCCTGACCTGTTATTTTCCAAATCAGAAAGTCTAATAGCCCTCTCTTGTATTGAGTAGGCAACGCCTTGACATGATTGCAATCCCTCCTTCTCCAGAGCTGACTATGTAGATCAGAGCAGCAAGGGGCCTCCTCTCCTTCTGGAGAGGCCACTTGCTCCAGGCTTTGTCCAGTCTGTTCTTGAAAATTTCCAAGAATGGAGGCTGCACAGCCCCACTGAGCAATCCGTCCCACTGTGTGGTGGCCTCAGGATGGAATCCAGACAGYACCTCTAATTTTTAAATTTACTTCATTTTTTTCTCTACTAAATAATACAGATTTTTGACTATACAGAAATAAAATGAGCAGCAACTTGCTTTTCCCCCTTTCTCTTTGATCATGAAATACAAATGGCACTGTTTTTTCCTGCCAAATTCTAGAATTTATATGGTAGGGGGCTGTTTGCTTTTGYCATTTTAAAAACACATGTAGTTTTCAGTAAGGTTGAATTTTACCTGGAGATTTTCTCCCATGATTAAAGGTCACCGTACAGATCAGGGCATCAAGAATAATTAACAGTGGGAAATTATGCAGTCCCTGAGAAGACAATGAATCTTCTGTGGGCCTGCAAGCAAGCTGCCGAGGGCTCTGCTTCTAATTCATCACATCATGTAAAATTAGTTTAAGGATTGTCACAGCACAGAGTTTAGTCAATAAATTGTGTGCCAGTTGTGTGTTTAGGTTTCCTGCATTTCCTTTTTCTGATTCTTATGAAGAATTTGCTTTGCAATTGCTCCTGTACATTTCTAGCTCTTGGACACTGATTTTAAACCTTCCCAGCTCCTTATTCTCTTTACTTCATGGAAACCAGATTGCTCATGGTATGTCAGAAGAAGGAGGATGAACAAAGGAATAAACAGAAGAACTTCCTTGCTAAATCCTCCGTTTATGGCTCTGTCAATGGACCTGGCAATGAAGGGCAATATAAATGCATGGGGGAACCCACATGGCCCAGCTGCCATGCTAGGTGGCTCCAGGAAAAACAGTAAAGTGTTTCTGAGAAATGCAGGCCCTAACACTGACATAGCTAGGTCAGATCAGCTGGATTTACTTCTTTCTCTCCTAGGCAGATAGGAACATAAAGATGCCATTAAATTAGTCTAGACTRTTCTGAGGTGACAAACGTGGGACATTGATTCCTGCCTGTTTAGGAAACCTGGTGGATACTGCCTTGCTCAAGGAGGACAACTGTGGGCTATCACAGAAGACTAACACTTCTGAAAGTATCGCTCAYATATGACAAAGCTTCCTTAGGAAACCTTTGCCAAACATTGTCCCTCTTTACGGGAGAAGGGAAACAGGTAACTGCARTAGTCTGCAGCTGACCTGGTGAGAGTCAGGGCCCTAGGTTAGATGAAGCCTTCAGCTAGTGCCCATATCCCACACCTGAGCCTTGTTCCCAACTGGATGGCACAGTGCTGTCCAGTTCAGATTTACCAACATGAATTTTCCCTAGCCCAGCACCTTAGCTTTACCCATGTCATGGTGCAACATGCCCAAACTTCCACAACTTGAACGTGGRGGCCCAAGTTTCTTGCCTACTAGTTCCTTAGAAAGTCAAAGGAATACAACCAGCTCATCAGCTTCCCTTGCATCCTGCAGGACAATATAAAACAGACCTGTCTAGTACTGTGAACTGTTGTGGTCAAATTCTGCAGAGGATTATTCACTATTTTTTTTCCTTATACAGAGAAAGAGGGGATAATCATGCAGGGAATCTATTGATTTTCATTGTACCACACATAAATCATTTCTGAGAATTCCAGTGAAAAAACATAGCATTTCTCTTCTGAATCTTACATCAGACATCACTCACCTGAGAATTATGTTGATATGAAAACAAATATAAGCTGTATAAGCACTTTGAGGAGGCCGAGTTCATTTTTTTGGTCGGAAGTGAAATCTCTTATTTAACCAGCTGAAGACAAGGAAAACAAAACCAAATTCCTGGAGTSATGCAGTGGTTTGGGAGGAGCAAATTGGCCATAGGAGCTCACTTTTGGAGGCCCAGTGTTCTATAAAATTACCTAACTTCTATCTCCACACCTCAAAAGCAGATGTATGAAATACCAAAGCAGCAGAAATGCAAACCGTCTTTACCAGTAACAGCCACAGGACATACAGATCATGGTCTGATACAAAAGAAAAACCTTTTCCATGCAAACTTGAAGCTAGTAACTAGTGTAAAGGTATGCAGTACTTTAATTAGACCTCGAACAAAGTTGACCAAAGAGTTATGGGAGCTGGATCAGGAACATCGTAAAGGCTTTGCTGTAATGAAGAAACAGCATGTCAAGATGTCAAGTGATGAGCAAGTGATGTTTTTGTGGGGTATGAAAAATAGAGGTGGTATAGCATCTATCTCAGCAAGTCGTGGTTGTGTCAACTTTTCCTCTTTTTTTTTTCCCAAAAAAAAAAAGCAAAACAAGGTGGTTCTTGTGTCTTCAGAGCTTCATTTTCTTTCATAATAATAACTAATTTCTTTAACCAGCAGGTGCTCACAAGAAAACAACARGAAGCCTGAGGAACAGTCCACGATATCGTATGATTACTCTGAGGAGGAGCTCATGGCAAGTATTGAGCGAGAGTATGGCCACTGAATGTGATCCCACGTGATGAGAACATCAAGCATGGAGCAAAACTGCTACTAACAAAACGACCCCTCATGCAGTGAGACAGCATGAAAGAGGTGGAAAAGGCAAGTAAAGAACAAGATGCCATGCGACTGCTTAGAAMGCTTGGAAGAGCTCTTGAGGAAAGTCCCTCCGACCAAGTCTGGGTGAGAACATGGAAAATCCTCACCAGCTGCTGTGTCTGATCAGTGCAGCTGGAAAAGGGACCATGACATCTTGTAAATCAATATTTAAGAGCACAATTCTAAATGGCATTTGCCTGTGAAGATACACCAGAATGTAAGTGTTGAGACATGGTGCTTTGGGGGAAAACCTCTTTGTCTTAACAGAAAAAAAAAAAAACGTAGTGAAATCATTGAATTAAATTGAGAATTGTGTAAAGGAATGTTGCATAAAATTAAAGTTCCTAGCACTTAGGAAAGACAGGACAAATTTGCTCCTTTTGCCATGCAGGCCTCAGTTCCAGGTCTGAATGTRGCACTGTATCTTTGAAAAGAGTTTCCAGTATGGGAAATAAAAGAAAAAAGGGAGCAAATCTCCACTTTGAAATGAAGGTAGGGTAATTCAAGAGTTCAAATCCCACTGCATGGACAAATGAGGTTCTGGAAAATGAGCAGGGAGCCTAAGATTTGTACAGAGAGCAGATGAGCCCCGACTTCCTCACACCTACAGTCGAAGTCCAACATCTTCAGGGGAGGATCCTCACAGAGATTTCTTCACAGCTAGTTCATGGCATGGATCCACCAGAGAAAACAGGAGGCTGCTCCTCTGTACCTGTTTGTCATCTGTTTTGAGATGCTACACATCATCGTAGAGCAGTTCTTTGCAGTCATTTCTCTGTGTTCAGAATTAGCATTCCTGTCTTTCCCATATATTCTATTCCTTAACAGCTAACCTGGAAGAAAAATCACTACACTTTATCATTAAAGAACTGAAAAGTAAAATGGAGATGCTGGAACTCCAAAGAAAATACATTTTCAGTGCTAACTGACAGCAAAACGTGGTATTTTATTGTTTCTGCCTTTATGTTATCTGCACCTTAATGTATTATGATTAACTACTTATGACCAGAAGTAGAAAAACATCTTAAGATGTTATATTTTTACTTCTCCTTTGTAATTTCTTATATCTGTAAAACAGAAATAAATGAATCTGTATCTTTTGTAACCTTTAATAAAGGCATAGAATGTAATTTTGAAAARGGTTGTCATTTTGACTGTTATTTTTGCATCCAGTGAACTTTGATTTGTCATTATCTCCTCTTCCTATGAAGAGAATTCTGAGAGAGTTTATTCACTCCAATTATGAAAGGAGGAGCTCCCATTCCCTTACTTGTCTTTCCTTGCCAACATGATAGAGCAAGARCCTCTATGTCATACACAGCTCAGAGGCCTAGTGAATCACTGCACAAAATCTGCAGAGAATAAGCAAAATGGAGGATGGCAGGAAGGAGGCAGATCCCAGAACACAAAGCTGTAATCCAGTCTGGAAAGGAGGCCTTGCTCCAAACCGCTCCGGGATGCACACTCATACATGGACTGTCTTCTCTGCAAGAGCCTTCAGCAAGACCAAACCTCGGCCTTCTGGAAGCTCAGATGCTGCCCCATCATTGAGCAGCGAGGTTTGGCAGGAACTAAGGCAGAAAGGGGCAAAAAAGAAAAGGAAACTAGTTTTCCATCAAGTTTAGCATCAGGAGCTCACATCAACATTGGCCAGGGCTCTTCAGTACCTCAGTGACCCAGAAAGAGCCTCCTCACAGAGAGGGCAAGTCCTTGCATTGCATAGAAAAAAGCATTACTTCAAATGATAGCACTTCATCTTTCAGTAGGAAAAGGCATTTTTAGACACATGAGTGTCTGCTTGTTTCTCTGCGCTGCRTCGGGAGTCAATGTCCAGGTTTTATACAGTTCATATTAGTTTTCAGCAGCTCTCAGAGAGCTGCCGGGGAGAACAGAATATGCTTGTGTGGAGAAAAGGAAGAGCACAGGGAACTCCAGTGCTGGTGCTGTAGACAGCTAGGGGTCTCCGGGAGGAAAAGAGGAAGGAAGACAGAGCTGTGGTTTGATCCGTGCCTGGGGGAGCTGCCTGCAACTACAGAACAGCTGGAGTTCTGTTATGGAGAACCCCRTAAGTGGAGCCTCCAGGATGCGGGATCTCAGCGTTCCTGCTGTCCCACGGACCAAGGYCTCCGGCACTCTCCCCTTCACGTTCCTTTAGCAAACACCGTTGTGGTTTGTGAGGCACCTGCCTGCAGCATCTCACCCCAGAGCTCACAGAGCAGAGCAGATAACGGGGTGAGAGCCCCCCGATTCGTCACGTCCAGGCCCCTGCTGTCATACAGTCTGCTCCGTAATTTTAACCAAGCAGGGAAGCAAGGATGAGTAGGGAAGCAAGGGTCGAGTTTCACCACAGCAGCTTTTCCATTCTGGACATGGGACACGGCCATCGTTTGCAGAGGGCAGTGTGGGTTCATCTGAGCAATGATAACCAGCAGAAAAGGAGCCACGTGGAGCTGAGACTGCAAAGAAGAAAACAAAACCTGGAGTCTTCCCATCTGAAAAACACCCTCCCAGGAAAAGGCATGCTCTGGCTTCCTCAAGTTTTAAAACACGGTTACGGAAGATACATTTTGGATGTGTATAAAAGGCTCTAAGTGTTACTCAATTTCCTCCTAAATTCAAGGACTAAAGCGGGAATTCAGGAAGGCTGCATGTGACAGAGGAAGAAAACAGATTGGAAAATAAAACACCCAATACAACATGTTTTTTGAGGAATGGTAATGCCACAGTGTAAACTGCAAGTGCTGTGAATAGGCCTGGCTGGAGTTTTGTGATGTTCTCCTAAATTAGCTTTCTCTTTGCCTAGTCCATCTGTGAAATGTAACCTTTTTTTTGAATCATGATTTATTCTTTCKGCATGTGTGAAAAGTTTGCCTTTTTGTGGCCATAGCCTGCTTGATTTCGGCTGCTTTTCCAGGCACGAACAGAAGGTAAACAGACATATGGGCTCGCAGATGAGCTTCAAAACTGCTTGGAGGGTTTATTCTAGCAGGTGAGTTGAAGATGCTACCCCAGGGCAGGACTCTGCTCACAGGAGATCACAGACGAGCCATGGAGCCTTCCTTATCCCCAATGAGTTTAGCACCATTTTCAGGGTCTCACCTCTTCAAAGCAGAGCAAACCCAAACTCTGCCAGTGTGGTAAGAGTGGGTTTGTTCAGTTCATTTCCTCACTGTTTTCACACTCACAAAGACGGGGCAGTTCAAGTGCAGAAGCACGGAGTGTTTTGGGGGTGACTGCCAAGAACGGGGTTGCACTGGGCTATAGAAATCATCAGACTAACCTTGGTCACAGATTATTGGGCTGGATATTTAGCCTCAGGCTCTGAAACACACGAATATGGAACCACCGAGCAGCCTGGGTGACACCTGCCCACACACAACAGCTTCAAAACAGATTTTCACCTCTGGTGTCCTAACCAATTGATAAGCACTATCAGCTCGTGAGCACAACAAGCCATTAAAATAAAGATTTTGAGTGTTTGGCCATTCACACACTTGGGTCTAGCAACTTGGGTCTAACTGTAGAAATGCTCCACTAGACCAGTGAACACTTTGGGTACACATTCATTCTCCTATGGAGAAAGTACTCACTTAAATGGATCCAAAACCACTGGAAGACATGGAGAACCTTGCCTGCGTGATGACTCCAAGCATAGGGACAGCCAAGAGAGCCCCTTTGGGTGCAAGTGCACATGYAAAGCTAATGCAGACCTCCACCAGGAGGCACATAGAGCTGTCCCTGTTGGCCTTGGCTACAGCCACAGGTTGGCTCAGGAGAAAGATGACCAGAGAATTGTGAAATCTATATCCTTGTTTCAACATAAGCAAGCCAAGGAGAAAAGGACACACAAATCAGGAGCTTGGGGATGGCAGGGAGGAGAGAACTGTGCAGAATACAACTTATTCAGAAAAATCCTACCAGAAAAATAATAGTAGAAACAGACAGATGTTTTCCCACAGAGAGACTGAGCAGAGTATTAGGGAGACGTGAAGAGCTTAGGAAGTTTGTATTAGTACCTCAGAGCCTCATTGATCCTGCAGTAAAACCCTACGTTGTTTTTTTGGCTGGGATCCTGCCATCCATCCCTGTGTCTTCCAAGGACTTGCAAAAACGACACAATCTTCTGCGTGGAAAAAGCCTTGAGATGCGGCTCCAAGGCAGCTCTTGACAGACGACTACAGAAACTGGGTCACCTTTCACTCCAAGGCAGTGTCAGGAAGCTGGAATCTGCACCCCTTCCCCCCTTGCCTTCCATTAAGCTTCACTTGTGCGTCCATCCCTATTTTCATGTCATTGTGAATCAGCGGGAGCCAAAACCTGACCCTTAAAAATGTGATTCCGCCAGAAATAAGCCTTGCTGTGATCTGAATCCGAACCACAGAATGGTTGAGTTTGGAAGGGACCTCTCAAGGTCATCTAGTCCAACCCCCTGCACATGCAGGGTCACCTCGAAGGCTGGAGAACAGTTGAGTTACTTTAAATAATGATATAAAAGAGTAGTTGCTGCCCCTACCAGGTRACCTCCACTGATCACCTCTTTCCCAACTGAGACTTGAAGTCCCACGTGGGTCTGTCGGAGACTTCCCTACCACAGAGCGTCCCGGAATGGGAAGAGCYAGGGATAACGCAGCCGTCTTTTGACCAGATTCGCATCTCATCTTTGTTCCTGTCATTCACGCCACGCAGAGCTCACAACAGTAACGAGGAGCACTCGGATCATCAGTTCCTTTTGCTGAGGAACCTCTGGAGGCCACGCTATACGAACACAGTGAGGAATCACAAGAATCCTGTTCTCAGAAGATGGGCAAAAAAACCCCAAACCCTCCGATATCACAGTGCTCATGTACACATCCTACCCAATATACAAGAGGGGTTGTGTAAAATTATGAATGGACAAGCACTGCTCAGTTTACAAAAGGGCAAAAAATATTCCTGCATTTAAGGTTATGGTTATGCATTTACAGGTAAGTGAACTAGTGAGCCCCAAAATCTTCCACTAGTCTAGGTATATAACCTACACCAGATGCATTTATATAGCTCTGGCATGGACATTTATATGAAACTCATATATTTACTTTTTTTAAATGACTTAAAAGAAGCCACACTAACTTTTATTAAATAAAAAGTATATAAAAACAAGTACAAAAATGTGATCCACTTCTTTAAGATATAGGCTCAAAATAGAAAGACTGAGCAATGTTGTTCAGGCGGTAAAGTGCAAGGGGAGCTGTTATCCCAGCCATGCTTAATCCATAAATAACCCTTACACAGCACGAAGGAATAGCAAAAGTAAACGGAGAGCAGACGCAACCACACTGTGGCTCAGTTATTCCCGCACATTCACAAGGAAGAGACCTGAATGTCCCCGATGCAGATGATAAGAGGCAACACGTGCCCCACAAACAGGCTGTAAAGAATCACAGGTCTGACAGACCCAACACCAGGGACCCAGCTTTTGGTACCATGACGCAGAGGCTACATGTTCTTCTATGAAATTCCATATTCTGCATCATTTCCTCCTCGTGATGCAACCAGCTCGCACAACTGACTCGATCGTGACAAGAGCTTGCAAACAATTTCGCTCAGGCAAATGCCAAAATTGTTAGGTAGGGAGAGGTCCCAAAGGCTTTGAGATTAGAACAGGATCCTCAGATGAAGATTTGCCTTCCTCCTCCCCACCAGTCATAACCAAGCCAAAATAGCACGTGGAAGAGAAGCTTCTTGCTCTAGGGAACTTCTGAGCAAAAAGCAGAACATGTCTCTCTGTGCCACCCAAAACTGGGAATTTCAAAATGAACAGTGAGACACGACCAAGCACTCCATGCAGTCACGTCACCAGGAGGAGTCTCAAGCAGGTCCTTCACGGAGCCCAAAGCAGGGCTTGCAGTGCACACACACACACACACAGTGCAGTCTATGAATGACCATGGGTCACGTCACCTACATGTGTTGAAGGGCAGGCAGGAGATTTAATAGCAGGGAGAATCCAGAAGGAATAAACTATACAAAAATATACCATTAAGCTGGGGAGCTCTTAAGTGTCCCTTAAGGCAACCACGGTGCTGGTATCTGACAGCACCGCAGCTCTACTGCCAGCTTGCTATAGATACACGTATGCATCTGTCTGCAGCACGCAAACTGAGCAGCCTGAGTGTACAGGGGTGTTTTATTTCATTTCTGCTTCTATGCCATTACAACACAGCACTCCTGCAGCCCGTGATTCTGCTTTTTAAGCATATTTCTGTTTGGTGTAAAAGAAAATCCATCCAATGAGGAGAATATCTCGTTTAATAGAAAAGATGATTTTGTATACAAAGCACTGTGGAAAAGGCCACATGAAGAGCATCATTGAGTTGACATTGTGGCTATTTCTTAAATCAGGACAGAATACGACTACTTCTGGAGCTTTTGATACAGGTAAATGGAAGTTTTGAACAATCTCCTATAAGGTGCATAAGTATCCACAATACAAAAAAAAAAAAAAAAAAAAAACCTATTTCTCCTGTACACAAAATAACATAAACAAAGACCCAGCTAATTATTCATGTCTTGCCATTTTTTTTTCCAGTAGACCTGAATATGCTGGTTTAGTAGGACTGAAAGGAAAGCATAATTTTTAACGTCAAAACTTCCAAGGGGTCTCTGTGCTTCTACATCCGTTGGAGCAATGTGGCTCCTCCAAACTCCGCTCAGGAACACCCAATATGCCAAACTTCTACCCAAAGTCACAAGAGCTTCCACTTGCAAACTGTTGAAAATTTCAGCATTTCCTTTCAAAAAAAAAAAAAAAAGTCATTCTGAAGGTGACACACTTTTAGACCTCAATGATCCCACATCATCTGCACRAGGAGGGTCTAACAGCACCAGCCAGTTGCAGGATCAAGACCCAAAAAGTGTGAAAACCTCCCAAACCAGAGGTATCAAATATTATACATTTACAAAATGCTCTGAATTTTGATTCTTCAAGCTTACTGAAAAGTAGTTTCCAAAACCCTGGGTCTCATCCTGCACATCCTTWTTTATGCAAGCCAACAACTTGCCTGCATATCACGAGCAAAAAGAATAAATACAAAATATATTTGGTATAGAAAACACTAGTATAAAAATTAAAAATCACCCTGTTTTTCAGTCCATCCAAATATTAACAGCAAGCATTACAAGTGATTTTTTTTAACCTATTGCCAAAGTAACTTCCAAGGAGCTCTGCTTTCCCGAAGAGCTGGTGATTGCATTTGCCTTGGAAAGAGGCAGGGAAGGGGCTGGGAAAGGCCAGAGAGAGGCGTTTGTCGTGGGGCGTCAGGAACTGAGGGGACTGAAGAAAACTGAGGCACGCGCAAAGCTGGGAAGAGGGAAGCGGCCGACAAAGGTGGAGCGGGGAAACATGAAGTGGCCGTGGACAGTTGTGGGGCAGCCACCGGCAGCAGCTCCTGGTTGGGGGCATAGGAGCTCCGGCAGCGCTAGCGTGGGCTGGCGGGCCCATGGGGGCTGTGGGGCAGCACTAGGGTGGGTAGATGGGTGCAAGGCCGGGCACAAGGGGCTGTGGGGCAGTGCTAGGGCAGGCAGGTGGATGCCAGGGTTCTGTGGGGCTGTGGGGCGAGGCCGCCATGACAGGCAGGCACCAGGGCGCTGTGGAGGGCGGCACTAGGGCAGGCAGGCGGGCGCCAGGCCGGGCACCAGGGGTCTGCGGGGCTGTGGGGCGGCGCTAGGGCAGGCACAAAGCCGGGTGTCAGGGTGCCGTGGGGCGGTGCCGTGGCGCTAGGGCGGGCAGGCGGGTGCGAGGCCGGGCGTGAGGGCGCCATGAGGCAGCGCTAGGGCAGGCAGGCGCCAGGGCGCCATGAGGCAGCGCTAGGGCAGGCAGGCGGGCGCCAGGGCGC
>NW_020455093.1:3134567-3139471 GCF_003342845.1 Nothoprocta perdicaria
TGCTTGCTCAGGTGGTCGCTGCGCATGAAGCGCCGCTCGCACACGCCGCACGCGAACTTCTTCTCGCCCGTGTGCGTCCTGCGGTGGCGCGAGAGCTCGTCGGAGCGGGCGAACTTCTTGTCGCAGCCCTCCCAGGTGCAGCTGAAGGGCTTTTCTCCTGGAGGACACCAAAAAAATGAAGAATCACTTTATTTGCTATGTTACGGTTCTATCAAAGAACTTATTTATACGCCACCTTACCACAACTGCGGAGTTTCCCAAAAGAATTCAGGTGTGCAGTCAACATTAACCTAATCACAACCTGTATTCCAGTTTTGGAGAAGAATTATAGAGCAATTTACTTACTCTCTYATCTCTTCAACCCTTCTTTAATCCAGCCCTTTTTCCCCCAAAGACCCAAAAGGCAGCCGAGTGGAAAAGACTGTTCACAAAGCTACRTTATCTTCCAAAGAAACCAGAGCAATCCTTTGTCCCCATCCCTCCTATGGGACGGCAGCTCCAAGACCATCATTACCGAACACTGTAGGCGAAGGAAGTCTGGGACAGCCTCAGGGAACCCCTGAGGTCGCCCGTTTCTGGTGCCTGCTGAGGAAGGGCCTCCCCAGTCATCCTCACACACGCAGCAGCCTCACAGACCCTCGGGGGATCTGGCTGCCCGGGAATAGAGAGGAGCCACTTTTGGTGACTTTTGGTGTTAACCTTGGAGCATCCCGGGGGAATGTTTAACCCCAGACCTCTTCTGACCAACACGACCAACCGCCTGCAGGTCCTCAACAAACTGCTGTATAGAAACATGGAAACCTTTAAGGTTGGGACGAAGGGACCTTTAGAGATCATCCAGCCCCTCTGCACATGCAGGGTCTATAGAAATACTCATCACTCATGGTTCGAGTTTATCGGAAACACTTTGAGGCAGAACCTGCGTTTCCACCAGAAGGGAGGCACCACAGGGAACGTTTATCTCATACCACATGCTGAGGATTAAGTCTGACCCCCACACAATAATATATTATTATATAATGCTAACCAATAAGCAAAGGAGCACAAAACGGAGCACTGTTCTGTCCACTGATCCTGTCAGCGTGCTTCACCTCCCTACAGGTGCAATGAGGTTACAGGGGGACACAAACCCTCCTGATGATGAACAGGGGACACATTCCAAATCAGGCACCTCGTTCTGCTCTGTCCTCATCCCACAGTGCTGGGAAATGCAGGAATTTGCAGCACTGGCCTTCTCTAACCAGAAGCAAGGACACGCAGCACATCTCTACCTCTGAGCTCTGACTTACAAGAACAAACAGCTTCGTTAGGGGTTTAAGCTATTTGTTCAGAGCAGTTTTAAAGATAAGCTTGCAAATTAATGCCAATCCTGACACAGAAACTGGTATCTGATAAATCCCACCTCTCTGGAGGTAGAGGGAAAGAAGCCAAGGAAAAAGCAAAGTTCAGCCAAACCTTTGGATGAGCTATTCTGTCCCAGGCTTCCACAAYACCCACCCCTCAATGCAGATCAAAACTGAGTTTTAATATGACAGGATCTCTAACCCCGGAACAGCGCAAGTCAAACAYGTTTATACCACATTTTATCGAGCAAATCAGCTCCTGTTATTTACCATTAGAACATCCTTTCTGTAAGAAACTGAACGCATCACCACGTTCCCACAGCAGCTCTACCTTCTAACGCAGAAGCCCCAAGCCTTCCTCACACACATTTAGCCTAGGCAAAATCCTGGAAAGCAGCATGCAGTAAAACAACCCTTTTCCTCACGTAACAACCATTTTAAGCAGATTAAGCTCATTGTGCCCGGGAATCAAGACCAGCTCCGTCCGACTCGCACCCCAGACTCCTCCCGTGCCCCAAACCAAACAGAAACCTCGTGGGACTCTCTCTGATGTGGTCACAACGTCACCCGTATCACACACGACCCACGCACGCGGCTGCGCCTGTGAAATGCAGCTGATGCCAGGGGGTCATCCCAGGTCTCGGCACAAAGTCTGCCTTGTTTCGCATGCCCAGGGGGAACGAACATCCCCCTTCCTTCCCCAAAACACTTCCCCATCGCCTCCCGCCCCAGGGACACGGCGCCTCTGGGCACCCCAACACGGGCAAAAGCAACGAGAGACTTTCGTGTCCTACCCACCAGTGTGAGTGCGCAGGTGGGCCTTGAGGTGGGAGCTTTTGAAGTAGGTTTTCTTGCACCCGGGGAAGCTGCACACGTAATTCCTCCGCCTYGAGAAGTCCATCTGTGGGGCGCAGCCCTGCCCGGAGGCTATGAACACGGGGGCAGGAGCAAGGGGCAGTAACTTGGTGCTCCCGACAGCCATCACCGTTGGCGGGCACTGCGGCGTCTGCGCGACAGCAGTCTGTGGCAGGACCAGCATAACAGCCCCCTGCGGCACAGAGGGTCCCATGAGCACAGGCTGGGCAAGGGGGGCTGCCTGTGGCAAGATGGGCTTGACCGGAGTTGGAGCTGTCGGTTTGACATAGGCGTTAATCATATTGCTCTGTCCACTCAGYGGGATCATCTGGCAGAGAACGGGGGGGCTGGAAACAGGGACGGGTGTCCCCGAGGTAGCTCTTGGCTGCACGTCGCTCTCGCAGCTCTTTGGCAAACGGGCCCGCGGTGAGACGGGCCGGACGGGCAGTTGTCCTTTAGCGGTCACAACAGCATCGAGGTCGTGCACGTGAGGGCCTGGCGCGCCCGTGGCAGCCACGCCATGAGGAGCACACGAGTCCTGGGGCAGCCTGGGATGTCCCGTGTCACCTGCGGTGCTGCAGAACGTGTCACTGCTACAGTGCGTGTCACCTGCGGCGCTGCAGAACGTGTCACCGCTGCAGTGCGTGTCACCTGCGGCGCTGCAGAACGTGTCACTGCTGCAGTGCGTGTCACCTGCAGAGCTGCAGAACGTGTCACTGCTGCAGCCGGTGTCACCTGCAGAGCTGCAGAATGTGTCACCGCTGCAGCCTGTGTCACCTGTGGCGCTGCAGAACGTGTCACCGCTGCAGTGCGGGTCACCTGCAGAGCTGCAGAACGTGTCACTGTTGCAGCCAGTGTCACCTGCAGCGCTGCAGAACGTGTCACCGCTGCAGTCCATGTCACCTGTGGCGCTGCCACCCGTGTCACCGCTGCAGCGCGGAGCCGCGCCGGGCCCCTCGAGCGCTGCGGGGCCGCGGGGCCGGGCAGCAGTGGTGTCCCCCGTGTGCCGTATCACGCTGGTGGCCATGGCCCGGCGGGGCGGCGGGGCGGCGTGTCCGGGTATCCCCGGCTCCGTGTCCCTGCCCGGCGGCGGTGACGCACGGGGGGCAGCCGCGCTCGCCGCCACGGCCCTGGCTTGGAGGGAGAGCGGCCCGGCAGGCGGCACCTCGAGGCAGTCGGGGCTGTGCGGAGGGGTCATGCACTGCAAGAAAGCAAGCTCCGTCTCAGAGCCGGGCGGCGCTGCGGATCCTGCTTCCACGGCCTTCCCGAGGCAATAAAAYCATCCCCCGTGGCTCTGAAAGCCAACACAGTGCAGACACCGTGACAAATGCRCACACTTCCCATCTGATGGCCACTCTGAACAAGTCCCAAACTCCACCAGTGAAAGGAAGACAGCGATGCAGGTGTAAACCTGCATAAAGCATCGTGTGTCTCATTGTACAGCAACAAAAACAAACCCTTTAATTCCTTCTCCCTAGTAATGAGCACAGTTTATTAAGGTGCTATGAGCTCTTTGCTGTTCCCAGCAAATAGATCGGCAATACACAGCAACTTAGCTTTCAAACTGCCATTGAAACCTGTGTCTTTTAATGATTGCCCAGTCAGCTGATGGCTCCTGCCGAGTGAAACACGACTGGAAACACTCTCCCCCATCCATCCATTTCTCCTCGTGCTCTCCTGCAGCTACCCCATCTCCTTCCTTCTTGGGCACTGAAAATTCCGGCCTGTTTCCTATGCTGTTTGGGAGACAATTCCAATACCATGAGGCAGGAGTGTGACAAAAGCCCCTGACCAGCTGTCATCCCACCTCAACTATTTCCTCTACCCTCCCTTTGCCTCATATACCTGTACATAAAATCCTACTGGTTGGAATAAGGATCTTAAGCATCTAAGAGCATAAAGCTCTTTCTTAGTATGGTCTTTCGCTGCAACATAAATTGCAAGAAAAAATGTGATTCAACTGACATTAGTCAGTGACCATAGCCTTTGAAGAAACAACAGGCTGCATGTAGAAACACATAGCCCAAGTTACCGTTATGAAATAATAAAATTAATTAAGTCTTTATGACTTCTCTTACAACGTTGAAAGGAAACCAAACATCAGAGTCYTTTTCTTATAGTCCTATATAGGTAAATCAATGCCAAGCCACTGAGTCTCATTCTGCCACCCTCTTTTTACTTGAAAGGCTCMAAAAAACATTATAGTAACTACCTAATAGTTTCTTAGCCTCCGTGTCCAAGTGAATATCCCAGTGGCTTTCCCACCTAACACGGGATCGAAGCTATTTGATCCCTTTGCTATTCAGGAGAGGGCAGAAAACCCTCAACTCAACAATGGGCATCTTAGCATCATGTGTGCCTTAATATCCTATGTGTCTACACACACCCTGCTGGCTATGGGACGCCTACTCTACACACGGATCTCTTCCAGCTAGGCCACAGCACTGCAGGGAGGCAACATGAGAACGTCACAAATACATTTATCTGCACCCGCGTCCTCCTTACCAGCGTAGATAAATAATCCCTCGGCACTTCAGGGGCGGCCTCGGCGTGCGCCGCGAAGTCGCCCGCGTCCGAGAAGGGCGTCAGCGGCCTCGTCTTCGGCGGGTGGCCCCGGCGCGCTCGGCGGCCCCAGGCGCTCATGCAGACCAGCGCCTCCACGGCCTCCATGGCGAGCGCCTCCGCGGCCTCCACGTCGAGCGCCTC
>NW_020455093.1:3139494-3141198 GCF_003342845.1 Nothoprocta perdicaria
AGCGACGCGCAGATGTCGGCCACGTCCACCTGCAGGCCAGGGCGGCGCGGCGGTCAGCGCGCGCAGGGAGCCAGGCCGGCACCGGCACCGCCGCCTGCCCGCCGGGAAGCGCACGGGAAGGAGGGACAAGGCCCGGGCAAGGCCGGCGTCAACCTGCTCCGCTCCCRCCCTCCTCCTCCTCCTCAAGGAGCACGCAGGGCTCCTCATGGAATCACAGAAYGTTCAAGGTTGGAAGGGACCTCAGAGGTCATCTGGTCCAACCCCCTGCTCCAGCTGGGACATCCAGAGCACAGGGCGGCATCCAGGCGGGTCTGGAAGAYCTCCAGAGAAGGAGACTCCACAACCTCCCTGGACAGCCTGTTCCAGGGCTCTGGCACCCTCACTAATTATCTTTCTTGTTGTTTTTGCCTTCTAAAGGAGGGATTTCCAGGAAAGCAACTGATGCACAGAGCACAAAGTCCAGGGTTTCAGAGTTACTCTCCTGGATTACGTTGCTGTGTGCAAACCCACCCCATATACGGGGGAAAGAAAAGAGCCTCAACTTCCCAAATGACCAAGTGAAGTTTAGAGAGGCAAAACTACCTCCTGGGCCCAAAAAATGACCATTACTTAACAGTAATCCTGTAATAATTTAGAGAAATAAATCTCAGCTGATGCTACRGGGCTCTCATCCCTCCCTCTGCAGCCACCACCAAGCGTCCCGCCTCCCTTGGCCTTCACATGCACAAATCCAGGTGGAAAAGCTGGGATTGGGAAGCGCAGGTGAAGATTCTGGAACCCCGAGCTGTTTCATGGAAAACCTGTGCGTTGTCACCGGGACTGACTGCTAGGGGACACTGTCCCCGCAACGGGGACGGGCATTAAACACCGGGRATAAAATAATGAATGTGTTATTGTCACTGGGTATTGCACCCACAGCGAGGTTTCCCTCAAACAGCCAAGTACCAGATGGGGAAACACAGGACTAGGGGCAGCAAGCGATTATAGCATTAAAAAATCATTAATTAACTGATATGAGGAGGATGTTTGAGTATTTTCATTGAAAAAAATAAGGAAAATGGGAATGAGAAGGAGCAGCCTGCAAGCCTGGGCGGCCTCTCCAACGGGAGACAGGGCATGTGAGGGAGGCTTCCCTTTGCCACACCCAACCAAAGACATATATATATATATATATATATATATATATGCACATACATATATACACACACATATATATGAGTATATATACACACACCGTATTTACGGGCAAGTTTTCCCACCAGGCAGGAGCTCTCCCTACAGGAAGGGGGACAGGGCGGCGCTGGGGGCGGGCGGGCTCGGAGCCGCGTCCTCAGCTCACCCCGCATCCCGCCTCCCGCCCGTCCCGCCGCGATCCCGCCGGGAAGCGGCGCCCGGGCCCCCTCCCACGGTGCCCACGGCCCCGCCGGGGCGGGGAACGGCCGCGCCGGGCACGGACCGGCTCCCCGGCCGCCCGCAGCCTCTGCCGGCCCCCGAGCGCGGCGCGGCGCCCACGGCCCGGGACGCACGTGCCGCGCGCGCCCACGGGGGTCTCTCTTACCGCGTGCGCATCTCCCACGTGCGAGCAGGGCGAGCCGTGCATGGTGCGGCCGGGCGGGCGCCTGTGATGCGAGCGGCGGCGGCGGCACCGCCTCTTCTCCCGTTTCGTCCCGTCCCGTCCCGTCCCGTCCCGCCCGCGGGGCCGGG
>NW_020455093.1:3141397-3198103 GCF_003342845.1 Nothoprocta perdicaria
AAGCGGGCGGGGGAAACTAGGGGAAAGGTCGGCGCGGCGCGGGAAAGGCGGGGCTGGCGGGAAGCGCAGGGGGCGGGGCCGCGGGCGCGCGCGTGGCGGGAGCGCGCCCCGCGGAGCTGCCCCCCTCCACAGCCCGGCCGTGCCCTGCCCGGGGCCGTCTTGGGGAGCCGGCTGCAGCACGGGGGGGTGGGCATATTTTTTGGCAGAGAAACATCATTTTCTCACAGYTTCTACAAGCCTTTTGTTGTTGTTTTTTTTTTTGGTAAAGGGGCCTCACATCCGCCTGAACGCACGGATCCAGATCAGTGGGTCAGTGCAAAGCTCCAGGGCTAAAAATAGACCTGTGTCCCTGCGGTGGGTCAGGTGCACTGTGTGCGTCGTGTCGTGTCGTGTCGTGCTGCTGTTGCCAGCGTTACGTATTTGAGCAAATCTTAGGATAGCTCAATTATTTACAAGACRAGAAGAAATGTATATTCTTTCTTCACTTTCTTCTCCATAGCCCTTTCTTCTGCTTTTAATGGAAATTCACTAGTCGCCAGTTGGCCGCAAGATCTGGGGTTTTAATGGAAGCCCCAAGTCCTCGCCTTGCTCACGCAGACGTTCCAAGGSCTGGTAGCTTTGCCGCAGTGCGGAGGGTTTGGACTGTTCCCAATGGTTCTGCCCTCCGGGAGGGAACCATTGACCCCTCYGGGGCTCTAGTTCCTGCTGGGCGGATATCCCAGCTCATGGATCTGCAGACTTTTACCCCAGAAGGTCATACCAAGTTTACCATGTGCATTTTTTTCCGGTCTGGAGCTTGTAACCAGCAATCAAGGCGTTGGGCCCAGTAGCTGAACCCAGTAGTACCTGGAGTAGTTTGATCCCAACAACAAGGTCTAACCCAAAAGGCAAAGAAGATCAGGAGGCTAAACTGAGATGGGGTCTATTCACCCTTGAGCAATGGGATGGGAAGGCCAGCTTCCTTCAGGCATGTCTCGCAGGTGTGAGATTTTTCTCCCTGGACAATTTCTCAGCCACGGCCTCATCGGTTGATCAGATGGGTTGTGGGACCCTTCCTTAGGAAGCTTTTCCGATGCCGTCTCTGGGCTTGATGCTTCCTGCCSTTGTAGGCCGGGCCTTCGGCAGTCGCCTCTGTGCTGGCGCTGGGAGAGGTGGCGCTTTCCCTCCTCGGAGGAATCCATAGAGACGYATCCATGTACAGGGTATCCATATTTTGACATCATTTCTTCAAGAGCTGAAATGCTGCTGCCTAGCTCCTGAGRAGAAACCTCTTTTGAGAGAAACCTACCTGGTAGTTTTCACTGGCAATTTTGGGAATATATATATGTTTTTACATGAGCTCATCGCTGTGAGAACCATGATTCAAATGCATAATATGCTATTAAGCAACCTAAAGCCTCGCCTGGGCTGGCTAAGTGAAGTCAGTTACCAGTGGTCAGGTGGGTAGCAAGGGGACCAGCGGCTCTTGGCYGGTCAGTGCTGTCTCCGCGTTTCCTTGTACTCCCACCCTGTCCAGCCTGCATCTCTGCTCTGTGTTTTGGGTTATACTTGGGCTGCGAGTTGCTGGTTGGGTTTGAATGGTAGCCACCATCATGGAGTTGTAATTTATGAGGTAGGGCCACGAAATCACAGCATCACAGACTGGTRGAGGTTGGAAGGGACCTCTAGAGATCATCTAGTCCAACCCCCTGCTCCAGCAGGGACACCCAGAGGACGGGGCACAGGGCGGCATCCAGGCGGGTTTGGAAGATCTCCAGAGAAGGAGACTCCACAACCTCCCTGGGCARCCTGTTCCAGGGCTCTGGCACCCTCGCAGTCAAGAAGTTCTTCCTCCCATGGAGATGGGACTGCCTGTGTTTCAACTTACACCTATTGCCCCTTGTCCTAAAATCCTGTGCATTATGATGTCTATGGGTCCTATTCGTTATGATAATAAAGTTACTATCGAACTTCATCAAACTAAAATTAYTTTTCAAACTTCCAAGCCAGCTCTAACATTAGTTACATCCACAAAAGTAGRTGGATTGCGCAGCTGTGGACGAAACAAACTCAGGAAAAGTATTGTCACCCAGTGACTAATAAGTGTAGGGATGTTCAAAACATAAAAAGCGGGGGATACAGGATGCAGCCCTTCTTTAATATAGATCAGTGGCCGTTCCTTATAAGGCAATAGCCACTCTTACTCTCCCATAYTGAGGAAAACATGAGAGAATTACCAAGTATGAGAATACTCCACAGTTTTATTTTGCTTTTTTATCTCAGTTCGGCCGTAGTTCAGAAGCGATTTTATTTGTCTCTTTTGTGCTTGTTGAAACACATGCAGTTTCTGCCCGGAGCGCTTGCACGCACAACCTTCGTCATCTACAGCACAGCTTTTCAGCTGAGTAATAGCATCGGAGAGAAGTGCATTGGAAAGAAGTTGCCAGTGCAGAAACCATAGCAGGGAAGCAGACGGATTGTGGGGGGCTGTTACAGCACCTCTGCTTGTGCCCCCTGCCTTGGGGTGTCTTCCCATACAACGTGCTTACACGTTCAGAGCCCAGAGCATGAATTGCTAGACGAGGGGTCTTCGGTAGTCTGTAGGTGCCAGGCGTTGAGGTGAAAGAAGGGATGTTGCAGCACGTCTGCGCTCCTGCTCGCACCGTAGAGAAAATGTGCTCGACTGTTCCTGGTACTGCTCTGAAAGTGGCAACTAAGGTTTCTAATGTCATCCTCAGAGGACTGACCAAAATCGCTTCGTCTGTCTTGCTCTGCTGTTAAGGCAGTATTAGCATGCCAGTATTATAGGTGGGGAAAAAGCATCTTCACCTTCATGTTGGGTGTCAATGACAGAGCTTGGATCTGAGCCCCGTGTARTCCCTGTCCCCCAGCAGTAACATCCTAGAACTTCTCATCTGTCCTGTCTTACTTCTTCCCCCTTTTTATTTCCTTTTCCTAAGCTGTACTGAGATTAATATTAATGCAGTTAATCTAATCTTGCTCTGTCATACTTCTGCTTGCATCCATGGACTTGCCTGGGTGTTTCAACCAGCAAATTYATGCAGCACTTTAGCTTCCTAAGCAATATAGTAGCTTGTGTATTAGAATAAAATCTGTTCAGCTTCCTCTCCTGAAGCTAATACCAAAACTTCATAGAAGAGCATGCTTTTAAGCTGGTAAAGCTGTTACTGAAATTGATTCTGTCAATGATTTGATTGATGATTTCTTGATTCTGTGTCTGATTTGTCATTAATTCTGTCAATGATTGCATGATTCATCATTAGGAATTATTCCAAAGTAACAAAAAATAACAAAAGTATCAAAACCCGAGCATCCCCAGTACTCATTTCTAGCAAGTTTGTGTGTGTCTGCCCAAGGATATGCCTGGAAAGAAAGGGGTGCTCCTGCAGGACATAGCTGTGGCAGTGACTCCAGGGCCCAGACCACTAGAGTTTTCCTCTGCCAACCTGCCCCTGTGTGTCCCTAATGCTGTGGTATCCTCAGGACTTGGCCCTCTTAAGTACCATTTGGTTCTGTAAAGGTCCATTTTACTCAAAATGTTTGCAAATATTTCAGAGAAAAGCTTTCTTTGTTGAAACTGGATGATGTCCTTGCTCTAATACAGGAATAGGCAGATGTGAGTTGCTTTGGTGGAAGGTTGAGAAAGCTCTACCCCAGTTATCTTATCCTTCAGAAAGGCAGGGAAAACAACAAAAGAATCAAACATTGCATGCAAGGAGGAGGGAAAATATTTAGAACTATTTTCTGAATACAAAGGACACACTGGCAGCTTTCCCCCATTCCCCTTTTGCAGATAATTGTAAAGGGGAATACAATAAACAACACAAATTCAACAAAAAAAAAAATAGAAGTTTATGAGCTCAGATTCTATTCCTAATGTTTGCCAGCARTTAAAAATAGAGCAAAGCAGTTCTCTTTGGTACATCTTTAGGGTTAGTGAGTGCAATTCGACAGCAGCATCTGGTCTGCAGTAGGCTAGCGTAGCAAATATATATATAGCATAACCGATAAGGAGGTTTAAGCAAATACACATAATTACAACCAGAACTCTCATAGAGATAAGAAAATGCATCAGAAGAAATGAAAGATTCGACGTATACCTGAATGTGTTTCTCCCATCCTTTTCCCTCCTTATGTATGTGCTCTGGGGATGGAGTTGTTCATCGCCTGGAGCAGCAGCCACCAGAGAAGTCACCCACTGCAGAGCCAGGGGAGCAGTCTGTGGGGCTGTGCCTGATACCAGSTGATGGAAACAGCAACCCTGGCTGCAGGGACCAGGCAGCAGGGGTGAACAGTGGAAATCGTAGAGTTACATAGGCAATTGGAGAGCTGTGAAAGGGATACCATGAAGAAGAGGGTTTCTTACTTTATTCTTAACATCTGAATGCAAAATCAAGCGTAAGTCTCATAAGCATGTGGATTTTACAACCCTTGCCCAGGGAGCATGGAAAAACGCTGCCCCTTCACCCATCCCAGACTAGGAAACGTAAGTTTGTTCCTTCCCACAAGAAGATGCACCTGCATCTCTTGTAGGAGAGAGTATTCAGTTCCACAAACAGATTAAGGTTTAAGTAGACAGAGAAGTGGTTTGAGTGCAATGGGGAAGCAGCCAGGATGCAGTAAGGAAATACAGCCAGGTTACAGCAAAACAAAAGGCAAGCGTGAGGACTGTTTCTTACCGTGTTTTGGACCCGAGATGCTTACAGAATAGACACACAGTAGTAATTTCCCAAAACATACTTCTACCTTAAAAAATACTGCTTGCATCAAACATTCCTGGTACCTGACAGTACTACAAAGAGAAACCACCATTCAAGCAGATTTCAGAGTATGCGAAACATAATGAATTTAAAAAAAAACCACACTGCAAGTATTTATTACAGGTGAGGAGCCTCCAGAGACCTACCATAATAGAGATAATAAATTAAATGATGATAATAAGCATGACACAATAGAGAACCATCTGCTCACTSAAATGTACCATCTGTTTTTTCTGCTGCTGTTACTTGTGCCCTGTTCTTCTTTTAGTGGCAATGGAAGATGGATCCAAATAAAACATTTCATGAAGTTTAGAAAAGAAAAAAAAAAAAGGAATACTGTTTGTCTGTTGCTCTGAATAAATACATGGCATCATCTTTTCCCACTTTCTATTGATTTCAAAATTACTGTTACCTAAACCCAAACATCTTTTCTGACACATGGTATATTAAAGCATTAGCAACACTGACAGATGTTCCTCTCTTTTGGTCATCTCACAGCTTGCTTGGGCATGTATGAAGCCTATGTGCAAAAATGTATTCCATCATGAATCATCTTTCATGTTCCATTAACTCTAGACGGGTTTTATGCAGCACTGGGATGCTGGGAAGATGTCTGGTGTGACTGGAGATGGATTTGTGCAAGAGTGGCTGTTATTCACTCTTACAGGTGACCGTAGACGTTGACCGCACATGGGATTTGTAACGCTCTCCTAGGAGTCAGGAAAAAAAAATCCATGAGAAAATAAAATCCATGTGAAAACAGTGMTCCTGGCTTGCAGAAAATGTCTGTCACTGAAAATGGGAAAAACAAGGGGTCTGAGAGGACCTTTACCTCCCAGGAGAGGTAGTAGGGCCGAAGGGGATAGAAGAGAGGGAAATATTCAGTTGACTGGGCACTGAACATCAGGTTGAGGCTTTATTCTTGCCCTTCTGAAACCAGACTTCGTAGTAGATTCCTACCATCAGTTGTGTCTGCTTTCAGATGGTATCCAGAAGATAGCTCAGGAACATTGGTCTGCAGCTGACAAGATGACGGGAGCGTGTGACCTTTCCCACCACTCACTGAGAAGCAGCCTGGGATGCAGAGCAGGAGCAGGAAGCCAAAGGGACGTGATGAGCTGTCTATGCCTGTGCCCCACCTGCAAAGTTTTGCTTGCTGTTGCCTGTTAGATGGTTTTCCTGATGGTTTTCCTGATCAGATTCCATCTGAGGACATGAGACTTGTTCTTGGTGAGCTCACGTCAGTTTGGCCTACCAGATAACCCTGACCTCCCCTCACAGGCAGAAGATGAACTTGTTACAGCCCCTGTGAATTTTGCTGTGTAAAGATCCACCCCATGCAAGCCAGCCTTCATACTGCACTGACGTCGAAACCCAGGTACAATCACTAACCTGTTACAAATAAATGCCTTACTACCAAGGTCCCTGTCTGTGATATCACTTTATTTTTCCAATTTCTTTGCGCTGCACCTGACCTTCTCTTACCTCAGCTCTGGGCCCTCTGCATATCTTCACCTGTCTCTGCCCACCTGCCACCTCTTACCTGTTTCAGCTACTTAGGCCTTGGTGTTTTGGCAAAAAAACCTGTTGTTGATGCTGTTAAAAACACACTGTTTCCGGCTGAGCCACCCCGTGCTCCATCAGAGGGTGTTGGGGTGCACATTCCCTCAGTGCTGCCGTCGTGCCCGGCTACCTGGGGTGCTCCGTGTCCCTTAACCCGCTTCCCGGGAGATCCTGTCAGCCGGAGGTTTGCAAGGTCGGCTGGGTTGTTTGTACAATGGCTTAACGATGACCCCGGTGCCAGAGTGCTCCCACTCCAGCCGTGCGAATGAGGAGTATATTCCCAAAGGGCCCTGCCTACGYACAACGTGGGACTTCCACAGCGCTCTAGGAATGAACTATATATCAAGTGGATGCAATCAAGTATATGGTTTTACTGCTGRCAAACAAACGTATTTTCCATTAAGAGCAGAATAAACAAAGGCTGCTAATGTTCTTATGAGCCTTTGTTCTTTTAATGATGGAAGTGAGTAGCAACTGAGTCATTTAACAGTTTAAATCCATGCACTCACCAACCGAGGTCACCATACCGAGGAGGAGAARGAGAGGAAGAAACAATTGAGTTGGATAGGGATTGTTTCCTAAGGTGGTGAGACCCACAGGCTGTGTCCATCCGCCACCCTGGGCCCACCACGGAGCTGGAACCGGCTGCCTGCGGTGGTGAGAAGCTCAAAGCAGCTCCCACCACCTCACAGGGGCTATGGCCAAGTGTTGGCACAGCCAGGGGCCTCTCCAGGTGCTCCTGGTGCACATCCTAAATCCCTCTTCTTGTTGTGTCACAGCAGTGACCAGTGCTGCTGGTCACAGAGGACTCAGCCTGCTCCACCCTATTGCTCCCAGCACAACAGCCCCCTGCTTGGGGATAAAGGACTGCTGGATGGGACTTGCTGCTTTTTCTCACAACTGGGGGCTGCTTGCTTGCTTGGATGCCCTAATACCCCCTTCAAACATACTTTCCCATGTAGTTTTCTACTATTTACATAGCAAGAACAAGGAACCCCCGTGTTTTTTCCACACAGACAGATCCCCACGTCAGAGTAAGGCTCGGACATGCGCTTCTACTCTGCTGCTATGGTACTTGAGGATGTTAAAAAGATCTAACAAGACAACAAATGTAAATTAAAGTCAGGTTCTAATTCTGGGCGATGACTCCTGTTTTGTAGCTGTGCTATTTCCTCTTCCCAAGTACAAGCACTGCTGTTTACGCTGATTTTCTCTCCCTGGAGTGTCTCAGCGCCGCTTTCCCCCAGACACCTGTCCCATCCTGCAGAGTTTTCCTGAGTAGTGCAGGTTGGTATGGATCCAGACAGAGCCACTCCATGCAGCCGTGGGTACGGCATCCTGCCAGGAATGGATCCGCGATGCTCCCACGGGCGCATCCTGCTCCGGGCAATGCTCCCACAGGCGCATCCCGCTCCAGGCGATGCTCCCATGGACACATCCCACTCCGGGCTCCGCTGGGCTGGGAGCAGCTGCGGGCAAGGGAGGGAGCTGCTCCGCCTCGTTGGCTCCTCCATCACCCGCACAGAGCCCTCTCCCATCGCTCCAGGCAAGGATTAGGCTGCCAGTGGCAGAGGGGAGTCTCTTCCAAGAAATACTGTTTCCCAGCCTCAGGCCTCCCGTTCCCAGCCTCAGGCCTCCGTGGGCAGGAGCAGTACGTGAAGCCGGCTCTCCAGCTCCTCCTTTCCCAGCGCCCTGTCTCCCTCCGGCCCCTTCCCCGGCACTGGGTGCTTGAAGCAGCTCTCCCACCTTGCAGAGGCTGCAAGGCAGTGATAGCACGTGCCAAGCTGGCTGTTTCACTGCAGGTATCTGAACCAGGGTACAAGGAACAAGAASAGTTGAGTTGCACCTTGGTTTTCCTTCGGAGATGCAGCATGGGGCATCAACCAATTCGGTGGGAATTGGCTGTAAACTGCAAGCCACCTGAGCCTTCCTGGTCCTGCTCCTGTGAGACCGGTGGGATAAATAGCTGCAGAAGGGGGATGGCAGTCCTGGTTGGCTTTCTCGTGTAGGAGTTCACAGAGGCTGCCTAGAGCAAGAGCAGTTCGGGGCCTTAGTGTTGTCCAAGGCACCTGAGAACACAAGAGAAAAGSTTAAAAACTTAGGAAAACAAATAATAATAGCAGACTGGCTTTCGCTGGGAGGGAGAAGCGATTACGGCTCAGCCTTGTGCTGGCTGCAGGACACAGGATTGCTGTTAACGCCTCCAGGGCTTTTAAGTACATCTGATCAAAAGTCTCTCCTCCCCCTTGGTCCAGGCTCATCACAGCGTGGAAAAACAAAATACTTAAGGAGATCATTAGCTCCAACACCTTTCCCTTATCTCAGTTTGGGAGGCGGCGGGCGGTGCTGCAGGAAGGGCAGTGGGGCCCTGGCACCCATCAGAGCCTGGTGGCAGCTCTGCAGACATCCTGGATGYATCTGGGCTTCCAGAGAGGGAACTCACCGGGGGTCCTGCCTGCTGTGACAACACAACCCAGAATCAACCACAGTGGTGCAGAACTTTTTCCTGGTTCATGCCTTAGCTGGTGCCTTCCAGAACTTTTTCTGATTTTCCTAAGAAAGGCYCGTCTTAGAAAGCTGGGACATTTTTGTCATTTCCTGCTAAACATTCGGAGTGGCTACATTTGTTCCAGCTGCAGGACCACGGATGTGTTTGCCCACACCGTGTGAATCAGGCTCCTAAAATTCCCTAGAGGGCCCTTCTCACTCCGGACGTGACTTAGCTGATTTTTGGGAGCACATTCGGAACAATCCATAGCTTTACACATACAAATCCGATTACACTCGTAATCTGATGATTATACTAATAATCTGTAAGAGTAGTGCTGRTCTAATTGCCTTGACTCCGCTTCTTTATTTGTTTGGTTAGTAAGTCTGGCCCTCCACAAGCAAGCSGTCTCTCTTGTAATAAAGCAGCAGTTCTTAGTAAGAAATTCTTCTAGCTCTAGTGGYTGGTGCTTGGACTAGCACCAACTCGCCCCAGTCACCATTGCTGGTTGCTTTATGTTGCTGTTACTTAAATATAGCTCCCTGAAGCCACCAGCACGGAGGAGGCAGCAGCTGCCGAGCGCAGGAGGACCGGGGCAGAGCAGCTGTCTCAGGCCGACGGCAGGCTGGGCCTGGCTCAGGATGGATCCTCGGCCGTGCGGATACGTGTGTGACACTGGGCAGGTCGTGTCCCGAGAACAGGGTCAGGCCAAAAGGCACCTACCCACCCCATGCAGCATCTGCAAAGGGGCTCGATCCAGGCTTAATGACAGATAGGTTCTGCTTCAGACTCCGGGGAGGACACGAAGCATTTCTGACCGCTAGGTACTCAGTAGCAAATGACCAGGAGCTGGATTTTTCCAGTAATGCTCTGAAATAGCTGTTTGAGGGTTTCTTTCCCAAATCCTTTCCTTGTGCCAATAGTTCGTGGTATCGGATTGTGAGCAGATTCCTTCTGGAGCACTGTCAGCGTTACGAGGTATCTTCTCAGTGTCTCCTACTCTGGGCTGCCAGGCCCAGACTCCCTCTTAGCCCATGGAAAGCAACACGAGTTGCAACACCACACTACAAGGGCTGAATTTTGGTGCCATGACACCTTCTATCCGTTAGCCTTGCAGRGCACCAAGGTCCATCAGCCCCAGAGAGCAACTAGTTCAGATGCTTCCTCGCTCTCACRAGTCAGACATGGTGGTAGGAGGTGTGGGTACATCCTCTGGTTACAGCTTACACTACGAGTAGCCTGATATAACCCTGGAGGGATTTTCGGAGCTGTTCTGTCCTGCGGCTGGGGCAGTCCAGGCTTACACAGGGCCAGACTAGACTGCCTCCTGCTCAAGGAGTGGGAAACATCTCACACGGTATCACTGCAGCAGAGCAAATCCACAGCCGAGCACAGACCACTGCTGCAGCACGGCCACAAGGTCAGCAGGGAAGGGGCACGTGCCAGTGTCCCGCACGTGGGTTTTGCAGAAACCTCTGCCTCCAGCTAGGTCAGCTCAGTTACTATCCTACGGATGGAGACTAAGAGATACACCTCAAGCCTTAGCGAGGATTATGCAGACCCTCCAACACACAGAATCACAGACTGGTTGAGGTTGGAAGGGACCCCTAGAGATCATCTAGTCCAACCCCCCGCTCCAGCAGGGACACCCAGAGCATGGGGCACAGGGTGGCATCCAGGCGGGTTTGGAAGATCTCCAGAGAAGGAGACTCCACAACCTCCCTGGGCAGCCTGTTCCAGGGCTCTGGCACCCTCACAGTGAAGAAGTTCTTCCTCATATGAAGGTGGAACTTCCTGTGTTTCAACTTGTAATCTTGCTTGTCTGGGAGATGCCTGAGGACTGGAAGAAAGTCAGTGTCACACAAGGGTTCAAAAAGGGCAAGAAGGAGGACCCAGGCAGCTACAGGCCAGTCAGCCTCACCTCTATCCCTGGGAAAGTGACGGAATAGCTCATCCTGGCTGCTGTCTCCAAGCACATGGAGGAGAAGAAGGTGCTCAGGAATAGTCAGCATGGATTCACCAAGGGGAATCATGCTTGACTAACCCGCTAGCCTTTGATGGAGTGACTAGCTGGATAGATGAGGGCAGAGCAGTGGATGTCGTCTATCTGGACGCAGGTATTTGAACCTATTGATCAGATCCCTTCTCAATCTTCTCTTCTCCGGGCTGAACAGGCCCAACTTGTGTAGTCTTTCCTCATAGAGTTATATGCCTGACAAGGGTATAGGCAGGGCACTAACTAATGCCAAAAGCTGCATTTCATAAACCCCGTGCAGATCAGCTCCAATGTTCAAAACTGTCTGACTTTTCCTCCGCTATTAAACAGGAATTTTCCACATTCCTGCTGTGCTGAACTTTGCAAAGCTTTATTCATTGATATTTCCACAATACTTCCAAGCCACAGAAGGAAACCCCCCTTTCAGTCCCGCTCCTCCAGTGCCACCAGCAACTGTTTGGTGACAGGGTGTAATTACCTGGCACAGGCTACACAAACACTCGGTGATCAGTGTCACAGTCGCTTCCTGAGGGCAGACAGCAGGGAAAGGCACGGCAAAAGAGGGCTAGATCATAATTATCCTATGATGCTCCTGCTGTCCTTACAAATAAGCAGTAATTAACAGCAAGAGCTTGCTGAGACCACGAGCTATGCAGAAAAGAAGCACTTGGTAACAAGCACAAATTTCTGCTGCTTTCAGCAGGTCTCTCAGTGGGGCTGGATGCGTGTGGGAGGGAGAGGACCAGCTATCCAATTAACACAACATTTAACATGTTCATTTAACACAGTATTTACAATGTCTAGGACTTTGGCAGAATCTTAGGTCACCAAACTGCACCAAGCAGCACCCAAGTTGGCTGGATACATAGGARTGCACTTGGTGGGTACACATAGCAAACAGGAGATACCAGTGATTTCACACTGTCGCGTGGCATCTGACACTGAGGAATCTTCCTACTCTAGATTTTCTATCCCATCACCTTGCACATTATCTGTCTGTGTAAAACCGATCGTGCTTTTGTTAAAAAAAAAAAGATACAGTTCCTCTAGAAATTCAGCCAAGATGCTTAATTTAAGCAATTGGAGAAAAAAGGAAAGTCTTATAAAAACACATGTCCAATTATTTGAATAAAAAGCACACTTCTGTTTACAGAAATAAGCACTGACTGTGCTTGTGAGCTGTCTGAATTTATCAGCTGCCCTCCAAAACAGAAACCCTGCCTGGCCCTACTTAAATTGCCATTACAGGGTCACACCACAAAGGGCTGTGACAAGCGGGCAACAGGGACATTAAAGGAACTGCTTGGGAAGATGTAAATGTAAGGGAGGGGAGACACTGCCTCACAGYGTTAAAGCTTTCTACTGCTTTTCCTTGGATTAGCAGACTTTTCCGAAGGAGACTGGGGACGAAGGTGAGCTGGAGCAGCAGGAAAGGCGGCCATTTTAATAGACATATTAGAAAATATATATATATAAATAGTATCAGGCTTCTCCATTGCTTCCCCAGAGCAACTTTTCCTGGGCTTTCTGTCCCAAAGGACAAGGGGCCCAAAGGAGATGGGTGACTGGACAGCACCAGATACGCTGCTCGCCACGTTATCCTGAGGTCTCCTGACCGGCCATCTTGACCAACCCTCCTAGCAGCAGCTGAGGGCTGTTCTTTAAGCGCGGGGGGAGAGCAAGGCCTGGTTTGGGGACACGCCATGGGCAGCCCATGCAGGAGCGGGGCCTTCACGGGCCAGGCCATCTCCTCAGCGAGGTTCCCACCGCGGGCCTGAGCGCCGACGGTCCCCATAGAGCTGCTGTCAGCTGAGAGGCTTTCCCAGGCCTTTAAAGCCCGGCTTTTGGTGGGAGAAGAGTCACAGAGCAACGACCTGCCGAGCTGGCCACAGAGCAATCCCTTTCACTTTATTTACTCATTAATGTTTGCAAAGCTCCTGTAATTATTTACTCTGAAGGAGAAAACAAGCAAAGCGCAGCAGGACAGGACTACGAGAGGCACCGCAGCAGCCCCRGGCAGAGCGCCGGCCCACGCGCCGCCTCTGCCGGCCACCCCTGGCCATGGGCACGGAAACGGCGCCCGGGAGCAGCCCCACGTCGGGCCCCCGAGCCCTCCTGCCCCTGGATCCTGCCATGGAAAGGGTTTCCAGGTCGGTGCTCTAGGAAGAGAGGAGACGTGTTGCCTTCGGCACGTGCAGTTTCAGGGAGTGGCCAAGGGGCTCTGCATCTGGAGTCCACAAAATGTTCTGTCATTTTCCCACTACTTCCCTCTGCATTCCCAGGCCAGCGTGGGCTGGTACCAGTCCTCCACAGAGCAGATCCTCCAGGTGCAGCTCATGGCATCTCCTCATCTCCCACGCTCCAGGCAACTGGCTGGGCAGAGGCAGGCGGATGAGCAGGACTGCGAGTATCRAAGCTTCAAGGATCGCAAACCCACCTTGGAAAAGTTTACAAACTTGAGTGCTGACCCAAAGCACCATGATTTTCACAGCGAGTGTTTGCTGCTTGCCCAAACGTTGGGATACTGGTCTGTGCTGTTGGGGCCTCATGAGCCCCACAGTCACTCCCAGCTCTGGTTCTGGCCCTCTCCCCATCTGGCCTTGCCAGGTTTGTGTCCACCAGCCCTCTGTGCCTCCTCCCTGCCTCAGTTTCCCTCTCACCCCCTCTTTGCCCTGACTCCCAGACAAGCAGCTCTGCCGAGCGCAGAGCGCAGCCCTGGTCCGCAGGATGCGCCGGGGGCCGCGCTGCCCGAGCCTGCCCTGTTCCCGCTGCGCGAGGCTCCTGCCGAAGCCTCGTCCCGGCTGCGCGCGCAGCAGCAGCCTGTGCGAGCAGCAGCCTGTGCGAGCACGTCTCTCGCCAGGGCAGGGCCCAGCCACAACCGAATCCACGCAAAACAACACAGGGAGCATCCCTGCGAGGGCTGGCATGGAAGAGCAGCCGGGTGGTTGGGATACCCGCGGCCAACGCGCAAGCGGTGACCAGTGCTCCGGAATTGCTGCATCCCAGCATTTATCTGTGCAGGCACGAAGCCGCTTGCCTGCCCGTGCCCGATGTGCAGCCACGAAGCCAGCTCAGGCAGGGCTGCTGGCACCGGGGCAGCCCCCGCTGCAATGGCGCGGCTGCACGAGGGCCGGGGCTGCAGCCGCCGCCGGCTCCCTTGCGCGTGGGGCAGCACTCACAAGCACCTCGGCCTCGGAAGAGGTGCCGGGCTGCAGGGCCCATGGTCAGGTGAGAAATAGTTCAGTGACCTGGAGCCTTCCCGAGCTTCCGATTGTGAYGGGCCGAGTTGGCCCCTCCGTTTGCCCTGGCTGCTGTCCAAGCGAGCGGTGACACAGCCGGGTCATGGGGCAGGTGACACTGGTCACCGGGTCTATTTGTGCACGTGCCTGCAGCCTGGGACACCTTTGAGAGATTACAAAATAAACAGCACTTAATTCACCAGGCATGGCATCAATGCAGGGGCGGTGCGGACAGGAGAAGGGATCGCTGGGCTAATGGAATCGAGGCCTGTGCAAACAGGAGAACGTGACCTGCACCGGCAGCCCCAGCTGCACCCTGTGGAAAGGAGAGGGCCCCAAGGCCTTCCCAGGGGTGGTGATCCATGCAAAGCCATCTGGCCCGTGAACCAGCAGCACTGCAGCTAGGAAGGTACCGAAGAACAAGGAGAAATAAAGGTAKCTGAGGAAAAAAAGCAAGCAAAACAACTGGTTGGGGAAAAGCTCCTGCTTTATTGGACGCATTTATTTAGCTGAAGGAAAAATAAACAGAAAAYGCAGAGAGGGGCACATATGCTCTCACTGTCTTGAAGGAAAGCTCCTGCAATTAATTTTAATAAACAAAAGATTCACAGAGGAACTGCTGCAGAATTCAGATTTCCCATATGAAAAGAGATGAAATCTTTAAAGCTCAACTGACATATATTAGAGCCTCAAATCATGCCTCAGGGATGCCAGATCATCTTGTGGGGCTGACTGCTTTGGAGTTCAAAGTTGTATCTTTAAGAATTTACCTTTGATCCACTGTGATTCTGCTCTGCAGATAAGCGCTACTTCAAACACACATTTTAATTCCCTTGATGAATATAAAATATGAAATACAGGAAGGCTGAGGGGCAGGGGGAGGAAGGCAAGACCGTGTGAGCACCCCTGCACACCCACACCCCACTGAGCCCTTTGGAGAGGGATGCTCAAGAGCCCTGGGAAGAGGCGGGAGCGCTGGCTGCTGTCACAGCTGACAAGAACACACCAATGTCTCGCGGAGGTTCCGACATGAAACGCTGCGTGGGCAGCCCGTGGCACCGGGAGCTCCATAAGCRCTGCCTGTGGTTGTCCAGCGCCAAGAGAGCTCTGCCAGCGCTGCTGCTCCACCCCGAGCCCCGCGCGAGCCCAGCTGCTTGCAGGAGGTCTGCGGAACAGAGCTCAGCCTGGTGGCAAGATCCTCAAATAGTCGAGGGGGTGACGGTGCAGCTGGAGAATACACGGAGTTGAAAGGCTGGCCCAGCTGCGCTGAAACAAAAGGCTTGTTGAGACGTTCTCTGAACAGCAAAGCCAAGCGCCTCGTAGGAGAGGTCAAACGAGAGCACGGGCAGTAATAGGATTATTTCCAAGAACGAGTCTGGACCGCATCCAAGTGTTCTCACCCCCATAACGTCAACGCCTGCCCCTTTGCAGGCGATGCCAAGCGCTGCCCCAGCAGCACAAGGGGTGTCCTCCACCCACCGCTCCTCCCAGGAAGCACCAATCCTCCCTGCTGCTCCGGATTATGGGAAGCAGCATCAAACCGGGAGCAAGAGATGGAGCCTGGAATCCCTGCACAGTCTCCTGGAGAGACTCAGGGTCTGCCAGCACCTCACCTGGCATTAGAAAGTTAGTGAACAAGGTCCCTGGGGTTGGGTTTTGTTTCATAGRTCCCCTGCCAGTCAAAGGGAAAAACGAGAAAGTGAAGAGAAAAAAATGCGTTTATAAGAGACTCATCATTAGAAATGAACATATAAAATTTAATAGCTTGGCTTAAAATACATTTTCCATTAAAAAACAGCAGGCAAAAACCAAAAAAGTCAGTTTCATAAAACATACATGACATTGCTGCTACTGTTATAAGACCCGTGTCCCAGAGTATCTTATAGTGGAAAACAATCGTCAAATTTAGTTCACATACTTCATTAAACAGTAAGAAGAAATAACATTTATGTCAACTCTACCTCTACGGAGACTCTAAATCTACTTCCCTGACCCTAGACTGTTTCTGTAATAAAACTTCCATTTTCAATAAAAATGTGTAAATATATATACGTATTTCTATGCATCACGTTTAAAAAATTCCCTTGCCATAGTAACATTGTTCCCTGTCATTCCTGAATGGAAGCCCAAAGGGCAGGTTCCTGTCAGCTTGGTGCACGTCCAGCTGCTGCTCTGCAGACCACGGATCCCTASCCGGGATCGCGTCCGTGTGCGCAGTGTCTTTGGTGCCACCATCTCGTTCCTCTCCTTGGGCTTCCGACCTAGAGGCTCTTTCCAGGTACCTGCTCTGCCTCTGCCCCACACCAGCCCAGGGGGCTCGCGGCTGTGAACAGAGCTGCACCCGGTGCCCAGAACGTCGGCAAACCTCGGAGCCGGCCAGGAGCAGAGGGGGAAGGTTAATGAATTGGTGTAGGAACCAGCTCAGGGCTGGTGGGAACACAAATCCCAGGGTACTATATTTCATTAAACAAACAAAAATTTATTTTTTATATATTTTTTTTTAAAGTGGGGAGGGACTTCAAGTTGCCATCTAGTCTCAGCGCCAAGGCGGAATCAGCTCTACCTGTGCCAGTCCACAGGTATGTTTGTCCTGCCTGACACTAAGAACACCCAATGTCAGATCCCACGGCCTCTCTGGGCAACCTGCTCGGTTTGCTAGGAAGAAAATACGTTTTTCAACACATAACCTGAATTTCTGCAGTTTAAGGCCACAAGTTGTATCACAATGGGCTTGGAGAACACGCTCACACATTTGAAGGCTTGACTCTCCTCAGCCTTYCCTTCTCAAGGTGGCCCCTCACCACACAATTCATTCAACCCTTCCTCATGGGCCAGGTTCTGGGGTACCAGGCAGCCTGGTGGCTCTCCTGGGACATCAGGAGACATATAAAACTGCCCCCATGCAGCTCTGCAGCCTGCGTTTGTGCTGACTGCTCCTCCCTGGAAGCAGAATTCCACACTTGTCCTTTTTGAACTGAATCCTACTTTTTTTGCACCATTTCTCCAGCCAATCCAGATTCACGTCCTAGCCAACGTGCATGCAGCTCTTCCCAGCTTTGCATTGCCTGAGAATCTTATAAGCCCTTCTCACTATSCCAATCACTAATAAAGACACGAGTGATACCAGACCCAGCACTCATCCTTACCCATGATGGTGTGATGGACATGATGGTCACATTCCACCCTGCAATCCAGGTGTGCCTCAGAGATGAGCTGCTGCTTCATCCCTCCCGTGCTACTATCAGAGGGGGCCTCTCCTCCATAAGCACAAACACATGGTGAGAAAATACTGCACMATCTACTGCAGAGGGGCAGGTTTGGGGGTTCTCAGCAATGCCTGCTGCCACCTGGGGTTGTATTCAGAGGACTTCTGCTCCCAGGTGCCCTTTCTGGTCTCTCCCCTCCAGCTTGCTCTCTTGGGATGAACATCAGACACATGCACTCGACTGCAGCAGCCTCCCTCGGCCTGCTGCTGCTTGGCCTGCGGGGTGGGATGTGGCTGTGCTTTCTCCAAAGGAATCTCCTCTGTGCCTGCGTCAGGCTGTTGACATCCCAGAACCTGGCACGTGGGAACGAATCCATGGGTTTCACCTAGTTGAGCTGCTGGAGCTGGCTGCATTCAATGCCTGGCTGCAGGGAAGAAGTGTGGAGCCCCTAAGGTGCTGCTAGACGAGAGCTCGCCCTCCAGGAGGGTTTCCCCATGACCCCCACAGTCTGAACCCAAGCGAGCCTGAGTTTCCAAGTAAACAAGTACTGAGATTCCTAGGAAACTGGACATGCTCCTCTTGGATGCAGTGTCCGATCTGGACACCCAGGCACCTTTAAGAGCAGCAGTAACACAGCCACTCCACAGCTCCAACAGGCAGGTCACAGCAGAAGCCCCAAGTGCCCTCACCATGCAGTCCAGAAGGATTTAGGGGGAAATCAGTACCTTTCCTTCCACGTAGGAAAATCCATGTTGACAAAGCAGGTCTCTGTGCGTTCTATGAACATACAAGCATGTGCTCACCTTGGGTGCATGTAAAGGGTTTGGCCGCTTTTAAATAACTACATTAAATATTGTTTTTTCTCTGTATATGGCATCCTTTTAGATGGGCTTCATTGTATATATTCCTGGTATATACATGAACACCGTATTTATATATATTATATATCACTTGTATGTACACATTTACAAACCTTCAAAAATATATTGCACTTATATACAATATAGCTTCATCTGATCAGTTCACACAGTTACTAAGGYGAGTTCTTCATAAGCAAGGCAGTTTTGCATCCTCCCCCCGCCAAATTAAACACGTGATTTCAACAATCTGCCCTGTTCAAGAGTAAACATTATCAAGTCTTTCTCCAACCTGCATGCAATTCCTACTAGTATCAATTAGTAGTTTTGCAGCTGTATCTAGCAGAAAATAGTCCAATACAATGTTATTAGCTGACAACAGGCTCAAATATAGGTACTGAAGAGATAAATAAGGTATCACCACTCTAAAAGGCCACCATCCAGGGGAGCTTCCCCTCCTATATTTACTAGTGTTTTATACATGCTCTCTATTTAATTCCTGATCTTTGCTCTCTCATTTCAAGTGCAAATAACGTCACGAGCATTACAGTGTTCTGTGGAAAGAACAGAAACAAATGTAGTAAGAAAAAACACTGCTCTGATCCCCAGAAGAAGTCACCACCTGGCTTTCTTCTGGAGAAGGTGATTAGTGTTTTACCCAACATGCTAAATTATGGGATAATGTTCACTTGAGACCTTCGTTTAAATCCACGGAGGACCATGGAACTTAAATCTCAGTGAGAGTGAGCTTGTAAGATCCTCCAACTTCTTCAATCTGCAACTGGAAGGTATCTTCATTAGAATAGTGCTTCACAATGTTATCATCCATGTTGACCAGAATTCTGGAAAATGAAGACAAACCAGGATTAATATTAAATGCCAAAGTTTGCAGAGCTACAGACAAATCTCCAAGAGCTCTCACTGCCTAGAGGTAACTCAGGTTCCCTGCTCATCCTTCTCTGACCCATTAGTTCCTAGCAGATCTAGCTGATTTTATCCACAGTAGCTACCAGTGCTTGCAGACACATTTATGATCAAGTCTAGCTCCTCAACCAGAGAGGCAGACTGAGCTCAGAAATGGCAGAAATCCTTTTGAGGCTGGAAGCACTTGGAAAACCCTTGGAGCCCCGGGCTAGTTTGATTATTACAAATAACCAGCACAGCCCTACAGAGCTGSCAGTGAAGCTGCTGATGTCTGGTTGCCACTTTTGCCAAGCAGTTGACACTTGTGTGTTCCCGTGGGTTCGTACCCTTCACTTTCCTTATTTTACTTACTGAAAAGCCCTCCTTACTGGTGGTTCCATTACCACCAATTTGCAGCTTTTGCAGCTATTTGGCAATTCTGTCTCCCTAATTATGCTCTGAATGCACAGCTCTGCAAATTGCATTCCAAAGCTGATTAAAGGACTTATTTCTCTAGTCAGAGGGGTTTCAGGGAAAGGGCTAAAAACATGAAACGAGTTCAGAGAACCACCAGGAAGTTTAGTGTGCGATTAAAAGGAAAAACAAAAGCAGACATCTTCAGGAGCTCAATCCATTTTCATTACCAAGGAAAAGTAACCAGTGGAGAACAACCTCTGCGGGCAACAGGTATTTCTTAAGCAGAGCTCTCTTCAATTTATCAGACAAAAAGATAACCAGATCTAGTAACTGCAAAAAGCTGTAAATAAATGCAGCCATAGTTAGTACAACTAGCCACACGGCCAATTTGGCAGGGCTGAGGTRGGCACCTCTGAGCAAAGGTAGCTCTTCTCCTCTCACAAGATCAACTCTGGTGCAAACAGCAATTACCTCAGCAAAGTCCTATGGCCTGTATTTACACAGGAAAGAAGGCTACTTATTGCTTAAGGATCCTGTCTTCTGCACTTGCACTGGAACTGGATTAGGACACATGCATATGTATGTGCATGCAATGGCATCTGCACGCGTGGAGCATGCAGAGGGATTACAAAGCATATYTGTACGCTTGGAAAGGAGTTACCTTCTCAGGCAGTTGTTGTATGGGTATCTACTCACCCTTTTTTACATTTTTTGAAGATTTTTCCAATTTTATCAAAGGGAACATCATATTTATCAGATATCTAGGAGAAAAAAAAGAAAACACATTTGTGAAACAAGGACACTGCTGGCACCATCTTCCACTTTGTGGAGAAACAGAGGTCTGCAAATCAAAGCCACTGCTCAACTGCTCCACCCCAAGGTTGATGCTAAATCCTGAACTATAACATGAGCACAGAGATGAGAACCCACCTCCGTGGGGAAGACACCGACTTCCAAGGGGAAAAAAAAAAAAAACAACAACATAATTCTCAATCTCCCYACTCACTTTTCATATTGCAGAATGGTCCTGAAAAGGAAACAGAGACCCCCAAACTCCGGTCCCTATTTTGTGCTRTTCTCCACGCTCCTAGGTCACTGAAAACCATTTTAAGTTCAGCAGAGAGAGCACAGTGGGAAACCACAGTCACTGCATGTGGCCCTTGATTGTAAAAAGCTCCATCCTGTCACAAGGACAGTGTCCTGGGCCTGACTTGCTCTGGCCAACGGCTGTGTCACACTGGCAACAAGACCCACCCCGACAGATGGGTGCAGGGGGCTTTCTCCCATCTGCATTTCTGAGCCCCTGACTCTAAGAAGTCAGGATGAAGCAACAGGCTAGAGCTTCACTCGGGGACCACAAGGAAAGGGAGGACTTCGTGGCCCTCCTTCCTTCTCCCCCAGAGAAAGGGAGAAACTTCCACCAAAACTGCCCACAACTGCAGAAGCTGCTCTCAGCAGGAAGGCATCAATAAATTCCTCTTCTGCCTCTTATTCCTCACCAGCTTTTTAATAGGGAATCATCCAAAAAAATTGTAATCCAAAACCCCACATCTAGGAGGGTCTCAGATTACAAAGCCAGCTCTGGGTCCCAAAGCCACCAACGATGTCCAGCTATAGGGCCCCAAATTTTCTGTCCTCAAGAGACAAGGCATTAGTCACCAAGAGACAGCCAGAAACGTCCGTTCTGGSCTTGTGCCAAACATTACACCATTCCTCAGCGTTAAGCTCTGTATTTCCTTTGCAGTCTTGTAGCAGCAGGGGTAGTTGAAGGCTATTTTGGAAGTCAAGTAGCTGAGAATAACTTCCCGCCTCTGTGTGGATACATAAAACCCTCTAAGTACACTGAGAAACTGGGACTGGAGAGCTCTTCATAGAAGAGCTCTGCAAGTTAAGAAGGCAGAGAGGTGRGCACCAAAACAAGACTGGGAAAGACTAAAATAAAACCCAGTTCCTGAAAATATTAAAATATTATCTCTGACATGACAAATATCCAAGGTAGGAGTCTGCTGACTGCTTTTGACATAGCTAGGGAAAGACCAACAGAGCTTCACCAGCAATTGGCCAAGGCAAAGCCTGCATGACGAGCCAGCCTAGAAGCCTATCTTTCCACTATGGACAGACATTCATTTGGGAGTAATTCAGGTACCCAGCAATGAAGCTTGAGCCAAGCCTGGATTTTCAGGGAATGAAACACCTTCCTATTGGCTCCTATGACCGCATGGTGTGAAGGGACTGAAGAGMCAGGAATCACATAGTCACTTTTTCMTAAASCAGAGTCATTTTTTTTTTTTTWWAATAAAAAAGCCTTATTACTTACAGCTTCCATTAAACCTTTCAGAGAGGGTGTCTTCAACATAAGTGCATCAAAGACTTCCTCTGACTCTTTTCGGACATATAGCAACACTGAAAAACAGATCAGTGAGTGGAATTTACCGCCTAATGGCTCACCAGAGTCACAACAGTGACTAAATAAATGCATTAAAATGCATTAAAAACACATTAAAGGGCATTAAAAGGGTCACAGAAAACATGCATAGCAAAGCTAGCTCAAAACATATTTCCTGTACATAGAAGTGCTGAATGCTCATGCATTGAGCATTTTACTTTGCAAATCATTTTTGCATTTTTCTATTTTCTCTATTATCTCATTAAAAGGCTGTACCTGAAACACAAGGAGGAAGAAAGGAAAACACAGCACTAGGAGCCTCCGGGGCCCTCTGCATGTCACAGGTCTTGTGCCCCAAGACTTCACCCCTCAGCACAGCCCAAGAGCTGCAATCAGAGCGAGCAAAGCCAGCTCCTCATTTCTCATCCTTTCTTGGTGCAAAGCTCCACTCATCTCACGTGGTCCTTCCCCCTACCATGTTTCAGTAACCCTCCTGCCACCCCAACTGACACCACACAGACCTAGTGCCTTGCTAGGATGGGAATGAAAGAGCAGGAAACCCAAKGGGAGAAGCATCCCTAGTGTTCTCGAGGTAGGCAGAGTCCCTCTGTGACACCATCAGCCTCACTAACAACTGCAGTAAGACTGAGGAATAAACTAGAAGGGCAAGGAATCCTGGAGCTTTGGTGTCCTTAATCCCTCTTCTAATGACTAGGTAGGACAACCTGGATTGTTTATGAGGGCTGAGCAGCCACAGCCTGGACACACCTGTGACATGAGACATTTATTGGGGTATCTACRTCAAACGAGCTGAACTTTGGGCAGGAACAGCAGCCTCATGAATTTTGGCTAGGAGAAAAGCATTTCAGAGCCAAGGACAGTAAAAAGCCACTAAAGGACAACACAGGTATGATGAGACAGCAGCCAAAAGAAGGATAATCCCATAGGCCCAGTTTCATGGCTGACTGCAGCAAGAGAAACCACAGGATCTCGTTTCCTTTTACAAAAAAAAAAAAAAAAAAAGAAAAGGAAAAAGAAACCCCCCAAACTTCTAATTACCTAGATGCAGCCCACTAAGACTGGGCTTGCTAGTTTAAATTTCGAGTCACAGGCTCAGATTTAATTCTTGGTTTGGATGGTCCTTCCTTCCCCATAACTGTCCTCTACATGATCTCCCAGTCGGCCTCAGTGCCTTACACGACACCACAGCAGCATCCAGTTACACATAATAATTGCAGAGGCTGACAACACGTTTAAAATAAACAAACTAGCCCTTCATTTTGTCTTTAAAAACTTTCAGGCTTCTTTCCCAGCACTGTGATAGATGCAGTAGTTTTATATCTAGACCAGTTCTTGGCTTTGAGCCCTTGGAGTCCTACAGGCTGCTTCCAAAGTGCTTTGTACTGGATTGGGTGATGAATTCCCTCCCACCCTGTAGTCTGCTACGGGGACAGTATAAAGGAAGAGAGACAGAGCAGRTAAGCAGGAAGGCAGGTTACCAAAGTTTAGAGGCAATCAGTGGCAGAGCTGAAAGAAAAAGAAAACAATTTTCAGAAGGAAAAAGAAATTAGAAATTAACTACATGCTTATATACACGGTCACTGTCACGACTCAAAAACAGGAAAAGAGGAAAAAATAAACAATACACACACAGAGAGGCTAAACTATACTCCAAAATTAATGTAAATGACTCTTTAAATCTCACATTCATCAATGTCATCATTATGGGCAAAGATTCCAACAATTCAGTCTAAAAAAAAAAAAAAAAAAAAAAGACAGAAAAATACCTCTTTTTGGTTCTTCTATTCTGGTCATCTTATTTGGGGTACCAATAAAATCCTCTTCCCCAATATAAGGCCCTCTCTTCAGACTGGAGCTGTCATTAATAGGGCAGAAAGTCAGTTTTGGGGACTTGCTCCTTGGCCTGCAAGCAGCACTTCAGGAGCACAAAGGAGCACAGCTCTTACCTTTCACCCTCCAGTTCTTCTGAAGCAACAGGAAGGACCTTTAAAACAAAGGGGAGACTTTCTTGACATCRGTAGGAAAATAAATGCCGATAAGCTAGGCAGAACCTCACGTGGTATTTAGTCCCCTAAGAGCATTACAGAGGGCTCTCAATTCTACACAACGAAGTCCCACAAGGTGACTGGGGCAGTGCAGTCCTGTGAGCAATATCCTTCCATCCCACTTGGCCTCCACCTGTTAAGAGCAGCCTGACAACAGCTTTGTTTGCATTGGGATAGAAGAGCAGAGGTCTAACAGCATCAGGTGGTTGTGAAGGGAGAGGACACGTCTGAACCCCCTGGCAGGAGCTGTGATGGATGTTGCAGGATGGCTCAGCCCCTGGCTAGACCATAAGCCCATTAATGCACTAGATAACAAGGGAAAAAGAGGCTGGGACACACAAAGCCAGCCGGGACTATCATACTAGAAGATGCTTCTATCCAGACAATAACATCACCTTCACTTTAAGAAGCAGATAATACTTTTGCTTGGGAGTGTGAAAATTTTATCCAGAACTGGAATTTATTTCAGCCCTATATGACGTGACACTAGCTCAATCTTCCAAAAGCAAGTAAGCATCCCCATTATCTCTTTCCAACAAGAGAATTTCAAAGGGTCCAAAATGCACAAGATAAAAAGCTAATTAGCTTTTTAATATGTTCCTATAGACTGGTACAGAGTCAGTGAAAAAGCTTCCACAGGCTCTACTACRGAGCATACTGGGGATTTTCTCCACTATGAAACGTGTGGAAAAGTTTGCCTCGAGTTTGCTTTGAATACCAAGTTTACTCTCAATGCTTGTTAGAAGATTAGGCAATGCCCTTAAAAACTAAGATTTATAATATATTAAAGCATGTCAGAACTTGAGACACACAAAAGTTCACAGCTTCTAGTCTGTTTGCACTCCATACAGTTGATTTTATTTTATTTTCCCTTTCAGCTCCTGTCAGCTGGGACTTCCCAGGAGCTCCGAGGCTGCTGAGCACCCGGCTGACACTTTTGCCAGTTCCACAGCAGGGCCTCTCACTGCAGCACAGGCTGGAGAGCCCAAGGTCTACAGCAGCTCACAGAAATCCAACAGATTTCACCACAAAAACCAGCAGCAAAGCCCGGGCTGGAGATGCTGTGGAAAAATCAGTTCAGGTTCAAGGAAATGGGAGTTTAGAGAACAGTTTCTTCAGAAAACATCCCCGAGCTAACACCAGGCAGTGCCTCAAGGAGAAACATCTGCTGCTCATGCAAGACTTGGTCTGTAGCTGTTTACAGCATCACTGCAGACAGTCTGGCATCTCCTATGTCACACACACATAGAGCACCTTGGACTTCTTACAGACACGTTCCATAGCCCTCCTCATCCCCACAGCCCAGGCTTACGTACGTGGGCTCCACGCTGCAGGTTGGCAAAGTGAACGTCAGGGATGAAAAGGACTGGCTGGGTGTCTAGATCCATGAAGGGCTTGAAGACGGTGATGTCCGTGCGCTTGTGYGAGGGAAGCATGGGCACTTTCACGTCGGAAACTGCCAAGGGGAGACCACAGATTGGAACASAGAGCAGCAAAGGCATTGGCAGGACTTTCCTACATCATGGAAAAGGCTCATAACCCTTGAACAAGGACACACCACAGCCCAGGTCAGGGGGAAAAGCTCCTGTGATAGAGGAGCAGTTTGAGCCTGGGTCTTCCACCAAGAGAAGAAACAGCTTGTGCAAACTCCCACTTAACCGGGCTGCCTGACCTTATTTAAATATTAAATCTGGCTGGAGTATTGCCTGCCCATTCACCCCAACACAGAATTCCAGGTCTTCCATCTACCAAATGAATTTCCAAACGGAGAATAAAAGCCAACTGTATCCTCCCACCATCCATTCTCCCAGAAGATCTCCAAATTTCCCAAAGAAAGCAGGAAGACAACAAAGTGAACAACTGCATCCTGTGTAGTTCCAGTTGGGAGTGTCAAACTGGACTGTATCACAAGAGCATCATCATACTAAAGAAATAGTAGCAAATATTTCATTTCCTGTTATGTTGTGACACTTCACAGTTACATTTCTATTCCAGCTTTCAAGTTTTAAGATTTTGGTCATCTCATTATTCACTCAAGTCACCCCAGGCTGCCAGACCCCAGCTCATCCCCACCAGCAGCACCAGCTCCCGCAATACAGTGGCTGCAGTGGCAGCAGGCACAGAGTGGAGGGATTTGGCCCCATGCCCACCCGGGGGAAGGCAGGGGTGCCCAAATGGCAGCTCCTACAGAGCACTGTCACACTTCATGTCACACTGACCCCAGTTAGAGACCTGCAGGCATTTCCACCCAGTGGAAACATTTAGATCTGGGCTTGAACTAACCGCAAGCGTCACCTCTGATGTCCCTAACGCAACCATTTTTCCTTACAAAACTCTGAATTCCCAGAGACTGATCAGCCCCTGCAAAAATAATTTTGAGGGAAAAAAAAAAAAAAACCCACAAGTTTCCACTAGTAATCCACATGCGCATGATATTCCTGTTCCTAGAAGGGGGCTTAACAGCTTAGGGCTTACAACAATAAAAATTCCCCTCACAAGAGGTAAGCAGCGCAGGGCTGTTTTCTTCTTTCCAGGAAGACAGAGGTCACACCAGGCTAAGCCCAAGCCTAGGAAATTCACCCTGGAAAGCAGCTTTTGTACAACTGCAGGGCTCTGGAAATCCCTGCTGAAGCTCTTGGCCCTTTTCAGGCATTACAAAGTGCTCTGCACAGGGATCTTCTGGGAGTCATTTGGGGCGACTGCATTTGTGAAACGCTCAGTGTGCCAAACCCACCTTTTATGATATATTTAGAAAGGGGGGGGCAGAAACCCAGCCCTTCCTACAAGAGCCCTTGAGCACAGAGCTTCCCTCACAGCAYTATCATCTTCTGAGGCAGCTCCAGGCTGGTACCTGCTGCGGCAGCAGGAAAATCCTGCCCGGCAAGCTGGGAGGAAGCACCTGCTCAACCAGCCGGGCTGGTTGTGGGGCAGCTCAGACAAGCACSGAGCACAGCACGGCTGCCCCACGCCAAGGAAGAGCGGGGAGGTTCATCTTCCTMTGAGCAACTGTTAATGAGTAACTAGGCATCAAAACACAGTCAAAATGCACCCCACTCCATCTGCAGCAGCCACAGGAAAGATGCTTGAAGGGAAGCAGCTCAACAGCCCTTGTGATCTAAGAGCTCTGCTGCCTCCTCATTGCCTTAATGCARCTAGAAGCTCTTTCTATTGAAGTTATCTAATAAGGATTATTTTTTCTGTCTAGGAGATAGGGCMTAAGACTCCCTCCCAAGCCTGCTGCAATCTTGCTAAACAGCTGTAAGCACATTTTTAATAGAAGTTAAAACTAGAGTTTATGGTCAGTCTGGAAACATCATGAATAGTTTTAGTTCTTGCTGCCACACGAAGCTGCAGCATTTCCCCAAAATCTCATGCTCACAATGTCACTTCAGCTCTAATAATATATATCTTAATTAAACAGCAGCAAGGCCCTGTTTTGGAAGGAGAGAATTATGTAAAAGTGAAGTTCTAAATGACCCAGTATGATGCAAAACACTATGCTCTATAAATAACATCTAAAAGTAAGAACTACTCCATAGGAGATAAGAATGGAATTATTTGAGCACACTATTGCACAGACTATTTGCAACTAAAATGAGATAAAGTTATTTGAAATACTCATAATTTCTACTTACAGGCATTCAGTTGAGAGCTGGGGTCAGTGCACTTGCCTTTTCTTTTGCTTTGCTTTCGCTCCTCATCCCTGATCTTCCTCTCGGCTCCCTGCCGGATGAGATKAAGGGAGAGGGAAGAGAGAAGAGGACTTTTCAGTTTGCTTTGTGGTTGCAGAGACAGGAGCAGTGATCCTTCCAAAGCCATGTTGATGGAAGTCAGCTCCAAGGCACCAGAGCTTTGTGTTATCCAGAAAAGCCACTGTTGAGATCTGCACATTATTTTTTGAAGTCTTGCCATGTAAGAAGACCCAGCAACTATTCAAGATGCAACCACTGCTTTTCTTTCAAAGCTGGCATGACAACAGGATATGACAACAAAAGATATCTAGGACTTTAATTGTTTGTATGTGGGATAAAAATAGATCTGAAGTGTTTAAACCAGTAAACCTGCAAGTCCTCCCTAATTAGGAAGTCTGCTAAGCAATCATGGACCCTTGATTTGTAAAACCAAGCCACACATGTGCCACCTCTCCTCAGTATCTCAGGATCCTCAGGATCTCAGGATCCTCAGCCACAGGTTGCAGCAGGAGCCAGCAGCAGCTGTGCCGGCCCGTGCAGCCCCAAAGCTGCAGATCCATCAACCTGAAGCAAGAGCCCCTTTTTCTCCTTTCTACCAGTGCCGGGCTACTGTAGAGTCCACAAACACCTAACTGGGTTCCACACAGCTCCCAACTCTCGAAACAACAATGGAGAGGGGAATATTTTCTGCCAGGTGCAGGCTGGTCGCTACGGGGGAGGGAAAGAGGGAAGAGTCTCTCGGGTGTGAGGCGATGGAGGCAGCTCCATGTGCTGGAATCACGCTTGTTCCTCCAGTTCCACATGGGCCTCCTGCACGACTGYGCACTGCCAGCTGCATGAGGGGATAAGCTTGTAGTAGACCCTTGATACTAATAATTTAGAGATATTAGGAATCCTTAAAATAATAATTAGAGATATTAAGGATTCCTAATATCCCTGACACTAACAATTAGAGATACTGGGAATCCCCAACATCCCTMGCACTCAATTCACATGTGGCCACCAGGCCACGGCCCGCAGGGAAGCACACAAGGCACCTCCACAGGCCCTCCTGTGAGCAGGGCAACAGTTCCTGGCCACAGAGCAGTCACAGGAAGCCAATCTTTCTTCCTCCCACCCCTGCAAAGCTGTCAGGAACACACCTGCACCCTCGAGCAACGCTGCAGGAAGGACAGATGGGCCACGCTGACARGACGGTAAGAAACACACGGCAAGAGGGTGCGAAACGGTGCCTGATGCAGCGTGTTGAACAGAGCAATAGGGATTTACCTCACGGTAAATTGATACACTGCGGACAACAGGACACTACCACTTGCTATGTAGCACAGGGGATATCAGCACTAGCCCCAAAATAAAAGAATTAGCCTGAAAGTTTGATGCATAATAATATATATCACCTTTCCCCCCAGCCTCCGGCAGGGGTACACAGAGTTTATGGAGGAAAGAAACAAAAGCAGTAATAGAAGTTACCAGCACATGTGCAGCTTAAGACTTGCTTTGGCCCCCTGAAGCCCAAGAACCCCAACATGAAGGTTTGAGGTTGACCCAGGCTCCCTGTCTGCTGAAGATGCCTCACRCAGACTCCATCAGAGCGACCTGCAACCTCTCCCACCAGAAAGGTGGCAACATCCCAGCCTAGGAGCAGAAGCAGCAGCTAAGCCTGACCTTTCTGCCACCTCTGCTTTCTCTCTTTCACAGGAAATCAAGAAAATTCTGCTGCTCAAACATCACGCTACAGAGCACCACCACGGTGCCTGTAGAGGATATACAGATCCCAGGCCACACGGGCAGAGTCTGTTTAAAGTCAACTCATTCCAGGTTACAGGGGCCTAAGGAAGGACGCTTCAAATCCCACCTGAGAAAACAAAAGTCATGTTTGACCTTTTTGCTGCAATTAGCACAGTCAGCAGAGCCTGGCTTGCCACTGACAATTCACAATTACAGGAAAAAAATAGGCTAAGAAAGTCCTCTCAACTTCACCACGTGGAYGGAGGCCTGCAGCCTAGCAGGCAGGATTTCACATTTCTTGTCAGTGCAGATGATGCTCCCGAAATCTCTGGTTCTGTAGCAGATCCTGGGCTGCAGGAAGGAAGCTTGYAGAGCACAGCCCAGCCTCCCTGCCCCAGAGAAACCTGGCTTGAAAAGCAGCGTGTGTGTGCAGAGGGTGCAAAGTGTATCACAACAGCCAGAGCACACAGCGAGAGTCTGGCTTCATTGGAGGCCACCTAGGACAGCCTTGCTCCACATGCACTGTATGGCTGCACATCGTGTGGCAGTACMTTATATGGCTATACATCCACTGCTGTGCTTGGCATCCCTACATTYGAGGGGGGAACTAGGGTGTTCAGCTGCCAGGGAAGTGTCACCACGAGCAASCCGCGCTCCTCCTGCTGCCCCATCCATGGGGACTAGGGCAAAGGGGCTGGAAGCCACGAGGACGGCAGGGGACACCCGACTTAGAGCAGGAGGCTCCTGGAGGCAGGCTGAGCTCGTGACCCACAGCATGAGGGCTGCCCCAGGAGGGAKATGCTGGAGAAGCAACTGCTCCCACAGAAGCTGCTCTTTACAGAGGCTTGAGCACCTCCTAGGATGCATTTACTGTGCTGGGGAAAGCAGGATAGAGGCACTTCCTTCTCCTCTTCCCCTCATCCTACTAGGGCAGTGCAGCAGCCCACAAGTAGGTATGAGCAGAAACAGCTTCCCTTCCCCAATGCAGCCAACATGCCTCACCTTCCATTAGATATTCAGTGATTTGTGCATAAAGGGATCACCTGCAGAGGACTGTCTGCAGTGCCCAGGCTCCAAGGCAGTTCAAGTACTCARTGTTGATCCAGCCTTAATGGAAACAGAGCTGCTGGAGTTAGGTGGCTACAGCAGGAGCATTTTGTGCCTTTTTTTTCCCCTCCAAAAAATGTATGGGCTTGACTCCCTGCTAATAAAACAGGTATAAGCAGCACCTTTACAGAGAGCATGACCATRTGAGGCCAGAGACATTAAGGACTAATATGCATGGGTGCTGCAGTAAGGAAGGTACAAACATGGAAGACGAAGTGACTCATTGCTCCAGCATCAAAGCAGGGAAGTGTCTGCTCTTTCTGAAAGGCTAATACTCTTGCCCAGGTCCAGGGAGGAAAGGCACAAGCAGGGTCTGTGGGTCGGGAACACAGGGCTGCTCACTGGAGCACCCCCCAGCGCCAGATGGGGCCCAGGGCGTTTGCAAAGGGATCCAATGTGGTGACAACAGCACTGAGCTTGACAGCCTCTGTCCCTGGCCCTCAGTGGCCTGTCCATGCCAAACCTCACACCATTTCTATAAAAACGATGTCACAGAATGGTCAGGCAGCAGCCTCACCTTGACCTCACGGCACACACATAGGCAAGTCAAATACACAAAAGTCATCTTCCCTTGGCCTGCTTCTCCAATTTAGATCAAATCAGCAAAGTATCCCGAGAAATAAAGCAGGGCAAAAAGGTAAAAATCCAAATTGAAAATGAAGGACACTGTGACATTGTTGTTTCACTGGGTTTGATGATATTTATGGTATAAGATTCAAATAGCTTCCTTTAAACAGTGTGCTGACACTTTGCCTGTCTTTTTATTAACCCAAATGCCTTATCAGAAGGGGCACAAGCACATCACTAATTCTAGCACTGTCAGTAATTGACTGGATGACTCGTAAGTTATGTTTTCCCCTCCCTAAAGCAGGTTAGTTTAGAATTAACCTGCTAAGTAGTGAGTTTAGAACTCACTAATGTTCTAAAGAATAGAGTTTGATACCATATGCAAGACTCCAGCATAATTGAAGAGCTTTAGACAACAGTCTGATATTCAGGCTCCTTTTAAGGGGTATGTGGGAAGGGATGGGAAGGGAAGAGGCCCTCAAGCCAAAGAGAAGAAAGAAAGAAAAAAAATAAAAGCAAATCAAAAGAAAATCAAAATCCACACAACTGGAAGACTAGCAAGTCTCTAAGCCTGGGCCTATTTACATACAAGATGAAGGGAGGACTATGACAGAACAACAGAGAAAGGGCAGCAGTTCTGCAGAAGGGGACTCATCTCTCTCCAGTAAATTCTTGGCAGAGTTTATCACGACAGGAGACTTCTCAGAAGACATGGGAAGGAAGATGACCAGCAGCTTTATGGACTACAGGAAGCTTCTCCCAGTCTTGAGGGAAAGCAAAGAGATCTCTTTAAAAATAAAGATGGGCAATAAAATTTGGCAAGATGAGTCAATGGGATGCTAGAGCAGAGGCAGGTTGGAGAGGGCTCCATTTGGGGATATCCACAGGGGCACGCAGAGCAATGGCTTTGGAGGACTGACCTTTGCAGCAGTGTCCTGGGGTTGACAGCAAGGCCAGACTGACAGGAGGTGACTAGGGAAAGCTACCAGAGGAATGGGAGGAAGGTGGTAAGTCCAGCTGAGAGCTGTAGCTGCACTGAGGGTTATTAAAGATCTCACTTGTGAAGAGTCCTCGTTGGTGAAGGCAGAATTTAATGAAGAGACTGAAGCCCTAATCAAATACAATGCCAGCCAAACAGAGAGCCTGTGTGGTTCCCACAGAGCAAAAGGGGGACTGAGGAAGTCGGGAGCAATGGTCATCCCGGCCTAGAAAGATCTTGATTGTTCTGGAAATAGCAACATTGCTCTGGTCCTTCAAAAGCCTGGTCAGATGGGAACATGTTAGAAAGACTGAAAACCTGGTTAAGCTTCTACAGCTACTTCCATCACCTCCTCCCAACCTCAGGTGATTACTAACTCTGGGAAGGGCGTCTGTCTGGGTGCTTAACAGAGGACAGCAGTCTAGTTACAGCACCCACCCAGCCTATAAATGGGTCTCATTATACTCCTGTGTCTCACAAGGTCATAATGAAAAGAGCATCATATTCCTGTCTGTGCAAAGTCTGTTTAAAAAAAAAAAGTGTAAGAAAATGTAGGAAAAATCTGGAAGGAGTCACACAATGGAGCTTCGGCAAAAATGTCTCTATTGATTCAAAAACTCTGTTTATTCAAATCAATTGGACCTATTTTTCCTTCTATGGAAGRCTAAGTTTGTAGAGCCTTCTAGTGTTTGCAGCACCAAGATTCAGTGTCTTGCTTCACTAACTTTCTCCAAAGTCAGTGCTGATAATGGTCATCAGGAACGTTTCTCCGTGCTCCAATATTTTGAGAGGAGCAAATTTATTCAAGGCCATCCTAACAATCCTGAGCAGAACAGATGAGGTTGAATTTTTTTCCCTTGCAAAGGCTGAACATACAGGGAGTTTTCAATGAACAAATGGTGCAATAAGAAAGGGGAAAATGCCCATTAAGCTGGAGAACAGCCTTCCCCAAAGCATCATTGCAGACCGAGCCAACYGTACCTTGTCACAGAAGACTTTAATTTGGCAGTAGGCTCTGTGGACTGGTTTGTTACTCCTGTTATTGTAGCTGTAGGTGTCGATCTGAAGATTCAGGGGCAGGCCTTTCACTCCCTTCTGAGAGGAAAAGTCTGTGCTGAGGCAGTTCACAGAAATGAAGACCTGCAGAAGAAGAAACAGGTACCTGTCAGTGGAGACACACAAATGCCTGGCAGGTCACTGAGCAACCAGAACTGAGAGCTAAACGCTGGTTTGCATTACTGCTGGTAGAACCTCCTGAGCTATCAGAGAAAATCCATAAGAAAAACAGTATTGCAACTTAATTCTTTACACAGACCAGTTGCATACAACAAAACACTTCACCAGAGCGAATTTAAAGAGTCACACTCCATGAAGACCCATCTTCCTAGATAACTCTGCCCACGAGGTCTCATTTGTCATGATTAAACCTTTAGCACAGAAACCTTCCTACACCCACTCTTTACTGGCCAGTGTTTTACCATCTTACTACGAATACAACCAACACTTAGAACAATCTATATTAATTTGGACAGAGAAAAACTTAGTTCTGTGAGTGCACCTTGAGCTTAATATTACTTTTAAGAGACCAAATGAGTAGTTTCAACAACTATTATATGTTATTAGACAAGTACAGACTTAAAAGACAGGAACAAGCCCATTACTTCAGTGGAAGAGCTGCTGGGCTTTACAACTAGAGACATGAATATTCCCTAGTAAGACCTACAATATCCTGTTGATGTTCAGAACAAAGGGGAGAGCGTAATATTTTCATTATTCTAATAAAAAAGTGAATTATGGGAAAAATTAAGAGGGATTTTCAGCATGTGTAACTTCATTTTCATAATTGCCTAAAAACCCATAGAACGAGTTTTGCACTACTGAAGAGGGAAGAAATTTTCTGCTGTGGATATGAACAGCTAGGCCAGAGTACTSTGTGTCCAGAAAGTGCTCCTGCTTCGTGCCAAGCTTTCTCCAGACACAATGCACATTACAGCAATGTCTCAAAAGAAGCTGCAACAATTAATTACCAGGAATTTATGAGCTAAGCTCATCCCAAGACCCACAGTGACTCCTTTCCTCTGTGCCTCAAGAGCAGAGGCTGGAAACCCATTCCTAAAAGAAAGCAAAGCCTTGGGAGCCAGAAGTATCTGCTCAGAGATTTTGCAGTAATGTCCCATCCCTTATTTTGCATGAGGGATCAGTTTGACAGTCACTGCAGCAAATCAGTGCCACCTTCTGGAACCCTTCTAGCATTACAAAGGCTCAGAGTGGATTTGGAAACAGGTTTCACTGTGATTTGTGGTTTTGCCATGTGCTTATCATGCACTTCTTTGCAGAGGTTCTGCAATGTCCTTTAGATGTTCTAAATAAACCATGAGAGTGGAAGTTTAATATCCTCCATCAACTTAGCTATTTAAGCTTTGTTTTTCTTTCTTTCTGTACACTACTATTAAAAACTGCTCATCTCTGCAACAGGTTCCCTCATAATAATAGTCTGAAGGTTCAAGGCTCACATGCAACTAGCAACTCCTGTGAGCACAAGCCGGAGGACTTGAAAACAACCCCGCTGTTCCATCTGAGGATCAGCTGAACGCAGATCAACGGAAAGGTGTGAAAAAATACCAAGTAAGTGGCAGCAGGTSACAGTGGCAGCAGCCTCCTCTCTCACCTCCACCAACCCCAATTATCTGCATTTCAGGTTCTGCAGCCCATGACGTGGGACTCCACAGAGGGCAAGCGGTGCTGGAGCAGGACCCTAGGTGAGCAGCTCTCCCACAGCGTTCTGCCCATTCACCTTCCTGCTTGCACGTCAACATCCCCAAAACCTCCTTGTTTTAAGGCAACATCTCATCTTTTTTATTTTTGAAAAAAAGTAAATAAAGCCGCAGCCAGGAGGATTATTTTCAAACAAACTCAACCTGCAAGAGGCTAACGCAGATGAGTGCTCTGCCAGCTTCCCAGCTTCCATGCGCCCCCTCCCCTTTGGTTGCTTTCCCTTTTCCAAGGGGGTTCTGCCTTCAGCACCGGCACAGCCCAAGGGAAGCTCCGAGGAGCTGGTGCAGCTGCTTTCACCCCTTCCAGGGCCATGTAATCAGATATATGTGCAGCCAGAATAATAGTGGCTCTTGAGTAGGGGTTTTGTTTTTTTAAGAAAGCCTCAACTCTGGCGTTTGCATATCTTTACATTTTTAATTTCAATTTTAAATGYATTTGCCCATAATGAATATTCACATACAGCCCTTATATCTGTACAAAAAACATCCTCCGTTCTTTAAATGGAGTGTGAACAGCCATTCCAAAGGGCTTAACAGAGCCCTCAACGTTTGGGAAAAGCCCCTTCCCTGGAGTTTCCAGCAGGGCACACAAAGCCAGACACGGTGTCCCAGGGAAGGGGTGGCACTCCACGGTGCCACCGTGTCCCCAGGGAAGGGGTGGCACTCCACCGTGTCCCAGGGAAGGGGTGGCACTCCTCATGCCGAGAGGGGAGCTCCAGGCTCGCAGCCTTCCCCTCGGCCTAGCGGCCATGCAAAGCACGCAGGGCACTCGAGGCCACGGGCAGGCGCCTTGGGCTCCCATGGGATGGGTGGTGTTACATCCCATGGGAATTTGGGATAGTCGGTCAGATGACAGAGATTATCCTCCTACTCGGAATTCTCCATATTCGATTAGTTCTGGCTTCAAACAGCTGACTGCGTTTTGTTTTTATCCTTAGGCCCTGTGGGCTCTAGGCAGGAGACAACAGAGCCCTGGTCACTTGTGTATCCCTCTTAMGGAACAGACCCAGCCCGTGTCCACCCCTCCACACAAAAGCTGTTCAGTTCAACAAGATCATCTACTTCCCATCCATTCATTTTCTTGAGAGGGAAGTTGCCTCAAATTCTACAGAAGCAAAGTTCTAGAAAACACCTTTTCCCGTTTTGGCTAAAACGGCTTCAGGAAGGCCTGATTTGTGTTCTTAATGAAACGTAAGCCCAAGCTACTGAGCCAGCTACATCCCCACCCCAAAACTGCCAGAAGAAAGAGAAACGTAACCGCAGAAGTTGCTCTGCGTCTCCAGCCTGCTCAGCAAGATTCCTTTTCACGTGTCCAACCTATTTTTCTAAGGGCAGTTCCGCATTCTCAGCTATATTAAGATCTGTTGTTACTTAAAAAAAATAAATAAAAATAATAGAAAATCTCATCTCAAGATTCAGCATAAAGACAGCATTTAAAAATAGAGTTGGAGCAAGCAGAGCTCTCAGACGTGAGTCAAAGCCCGAGAAGTGAAGGAAATTTTCTTTATAATGCAGATTTCTAAAAGGATTAGGAACCTCTTCYTGAGTTATTTTGCTTGCTTGGCAGTTACGCCTTTAGTCTATTTGAATCATATTTCCAGGCTTTTCTCCCTGACCAACAAAGCCAGGGCTTAGCATTTCCCCACCCATTTTTTTTCCCCTCCTCTTCTTAAGGAAAGCCAAGATTCTCATCAAGGCAACAGCAGGATTCAGGTTAAAACCCCGATCTGCATAAAACCTGAGCTGGCCGGGGGCTCAAACGCCACGGATTCGACCGCAACATTCACCCCAGCGCACCAGGGACTCTCCTCTCCCTGATGATCTCCTAACGCTGCAGTTTCCTGGGGCCTTTGGGGTAGATGAGCAGATACCCAGCCACACACGAAGGGAAGAAGCTCATGGACGATCCCAGCTCCGCCAGGAAGATGATCCTGGAAGTCACCATGGGAAGAACCCGGAGCTTGTGACTTCCTGCTCCGTGTTTTAATCACCCGGCCACTCTGCTCACAGCTCAAAGGAGATGCACGGCACGGGGCCTATGTTCACATCTACCAAGAAATAATCTTCAATTTTAAGAATGCAGAAAAAAAATCCAGCAGCTCTGCTCTATGCCCTCAAGGAAGGGCAGCAGAGACAGCCAAGTTCTTTCCACACAGCACCCTTTTCCAATGAGATCTGCCTTTCAAACAAACCAGGAAAAACAGACGTAATTAAAGGGCAATCAAAGCGCTGCGGGAACCTCGCTGTCAGCGAGATGAAAGATGCCTTTTTSAAATGAAGGCTTGCATAGCCACATCTCTCTCTGGTTTATCTCGGACGCCGCGCTCTTGTCACGCGAAGAGTGCCGGCAATTTTGATTCAGTCCAAAGGCTACGTACGCAGCAGCTTTGGATGAAATGTCACCTTGTGGAGCCTCTTAGTCACCGAAAACCAGTATTCAAAGGAACCGTATACAGGGCCACATCAGCAATACCTGGGCTTACCACAGGCACCAGCAAGGAGCTCGGACGGGTAGCAGCACGTGGTACTTCAAAGCTTTGGCCAGTCCCCATCAAATAGAGGCACAAGTAAGACCTGAAGTGAAGGACACGTCAGACTGCCCTATGAGGCAGTTCTTGAACATCCTTCTGCACCGCTGCCGTAACTAATACCCTACACGCCTGGCCTTTGGGGCCACGAGACAAACCACCTCCTCCTCATGGCTTTATTTTCAACAGAATAATTTTCAATTGACCTCCTTCCATATGCGCTCCACTAGGTTTTTATACCCACAGGACAAAGACATCAYTCCATAATCCAAGCAAATTTTCCATTTAGACAAAGTTTGAGCTGTTTTCTAGCACTCCCAAGTAGGCAAGAAGCTCCTAATTTTAATGTTACAGTTGGCATAAAATTGGCAGGATGCTTTTGATTTTCAGCTGTTGTATCTGGACAGAACATGACGTTTGGAGTTCACAACACACCAGCCAGGAACACATTAAGCTGTGATGAGCTTCTTTTTCAGGAATGCAGTTGGATGCAGTTTTTCTCAACCTTGCCCAAGTCATTTCACTGCTGTGCCCAAGACACAAGAGGCAAAGGGATTCCTGTGATCCTGGAATCACTTCCATAGCAGACAAACCCAATCCCTGCGGACAGGCTACCACACACATCCTCCTCAGAGGCMGCGTGGGACCTCCCACGCTCCTCACACAACACAATCCATTGGATCCAACTGTACCTCCCTTTGCCCTGTACAGGTGGCTTTGTGACATTGCGGTTCCTGCTTTTACAGGGCTAAGACCTCAGAGCAACTAAAATGAACCWAACTAAACTGGAACCTCTAATACTCATCTGATTAAAAAAACAAGTGAATGAATCACAGAAKGGTTAACGTTGGAAGGAACCTCTAGAGATGATCCAGTCCAACCTTCCTGCTTGAGCAGGGACACCTAGAGCAAGGAAATCAGGGAATCAGGGAAAGGGTGCAGACCTGCATAAAACCTTGGGTACGGCCTAGAGGACTCGTCCCAACCTCTCTGCCTTGACCCTTCCCTCAGAGGATGGGACGTGCAGGGCTGAGCACCACAGAGGTGGAAGCTGCCCAGCTATCACCACCGCACGCAGCCTCCACCCATGGCAACGCCACCAAGCTGCCAGCAGGAATTCTGGGAATGTTAATGGGAAGCCCGACAGGCACTGGTCTCCCACAGACACACACAGCTCGGGGGAAGGCCAACACTGGGTTACAACCCTGCTTGCTGGCTAGTTGAAGCGGCAGCCCCAATTCCACACACAGCTCATTTATCAGCCATCCACTAAGAAAAATTACCCGGAAGCTCAAGGGCTGCTATTTGAAGGCCCAAAGCGTGTGGTTGCTCTACAGGCTTTGATAAATATAAGTGGGACAGGGAAAATAAAGGGTCTTCTCTAAAGACATGGCCACACGGGTGCACACGAGATGGCCCTTATCACGCTTCGGTCGTGCTGTGAGCTGCCTGGAGGCAAGTTATGAAGCCAAAAGTTTTATAAAAGTCTATCAGGGCTGTTTCAAAGGCTGCAGAGAGGCAGAGCCTTGAGCCTGGGCMCTGCACTGAGCAGAGGTGGGTCAAGGCCAGGCAGCTCGGAGGGCYGGCACAGGTCTGGCTGCTCCCAGCCACGAGGCCTTCCCGAAGGAAGCAGCGCTGGGAACACAGCTCGGTGCGGATCACCTGAGAGGTGGCTCATCCTGGTGCTCTCCCCTTTGCTTCTTCACCGCCCACGTGCACCACAGGTTTTGCATCAGTGGGAGACAAGCCAGGAAACAGGAGATAAAAGTTGGGCAACTTATGCACCTGTGGGCTCCGCAGCCACCTCCTGCCTTTGGGGTCGGACGCTCCAAATAAGGCCYGTCTGGCAGACGTGCAATAGGGTTGCATCCGCTCCCGCTCCGAATCCGTGCGGGAAGTTTGCATTAAACCTCCGGAGCTCARCTGGGGCGACCGACACAAAACACATCCCGGGTTCTACAGCACGCCAAGGAATGTGGAGCGGGAAATATCCGCCATTCCCAGATAAAAGGACCTCCTTGCAGCGAGTTCCCTCCATCAACAAAGCAGAAGTGAGTGGTAATGAGAGGAAAATACATACTCCTGCGCACAAAGAGCCATGCAGATTGTTATTCCAACATGTTCTGAGGCAAGGGAATACATGAATGGCCCTGTTCACAACACGTGGGAAACGCGGGGACGGAGATTCCCATTCCTAGCACTGCTTTCTCCCCCCCCCCAGGCTCTGATAAGATAAAGATGCAGGCCAGGTGTCAGCTTTTGTGGGTTTGAAAGACAGTAAAAGGTTGGCAAAAAGGAAGCAACAGGGGAAAAAAGGAGTACTGAAAGACTGGAGTCTACAAACACATGAAGGGTCTGAAATGGAAGTTTTGCTATCCGGCTTGAGAGGAACGGAGGGATAAAAATAGAGTCTTCCTCCATATAAAAGATGATTTTAGGAGGAGAATTATAGGAAGATAACCTCCCCACCACCCGCACTTTTATAATTACGGCACAAGTTCTTTATTTGGCTGAAAGACCAAAAAAAAAAAAAGGCACTTTGGGACACTAAGTCCTGAAGGAAAAAAAAAAAAAAGAAAAACCTGCTTCTAATTTAAAACATTGAAGAGCAAGACAACATACGTTTGTTCTTAGAAAACTCAAGAAAGAATGGAAGGGCCTGTATTGGAAGCAGGTAAGCAGTACGTGCCTYGACTTTCCTATGTCACTGCTCCAAACGTTGCAGGTACTCGTGCCTCAAAGAGCTTGTGGTCTGCAGCCTTGGCTTCAAACCAGTATCTTGCCTTTAAGTATGTTTGACTCATCACATTTCATAGTTTCATTTCCAACTAACCAAACCTGTACCTCCATAATGCTGCCGAAGGTGGCAACACCTTATTTAATGAGACATATGACTGCTGCTTCATTACAATGGCATCCACATAAATACATGCAATATTCATCAATCAAAAGTTAAGAATTCTTCCTACGGTGAACACCAAGTGCAGTTAGGCTGGAATAAACTCTTAAAATAAATCAGGGCTGTACAGGCCAGTCTTGTTTCAAGAGATACACCCTCCCTAAGAACTGAGCTCCTCTAAATGATAGAGTCTTGCTCAAAATCTACACTCGGCATAGACGAGACTCTGCCGAAAGACCACCCTCATTGAGCAATCTTCTGTTTCAAAAGACCAACCTAAATTAGCCTCAAATTGCCTTAATACGGAACTGTTCTGCTTTTCTTGGGGGAAAAAAAAGGCAACAAAAACAGTATTTAATTGCTCTGTCTTTCAGAACGTCGCTTAAGAGATGTCACAGTGCATTCTCTTCAGTAGAAAGAGCAGAAAGTTCTACCACAATGCCCCAAATCTTTAAGTGCCGCTGTTACACCCTCGCTGCATGTTCCTTTGGATTAGAAGGGTCTTTCACACACAGCATCTGGCTTCCAGCCATTTTTCTTCTTTCCCCCCGCTTTCTTTCTTCTCKTTCTGGAGCGAGGCAGTGGGAGGACAGCAGAGCTCTCCCCAGGGCRCTTCTCTGGGAGCTGCAGGACACAAGGCCCCAGCTCAAGGGTGATCCAGAAAGAAGTGGGGCTCCAGAGCAGCAGCAGGGTGCCAAACTTGTCCAACATTGCCAGCATGGCAAAACGTCACAAAGAGTCACCTCTAATCGCTAGAAATATGACTTTTTAAATTGTGTTCTGCCCAGGTAGGCCTCTCCTTGATCTTCAGCTGAAGGGATAAGCAGCAGAGCTGCTGGCCACACGTATGTAACCAAGGCTCGCCGGCCAGGTGAGGGCAGGGGCCACCAGCACCAGAAAAGTCACCCTGTGCCTACCCAGGCTTGTGCAGAGGGGCTCCAGGGTGAACAGAGGAGCCTCTCTGCCCTCTCGCCCAACATGAAAGCAACCTGGCTTGCCTGGTTCAGATCCCAGGTCCCAGCTGAACCAGGGTCCCACAAGGCAGGAGCTCAGACAGGATTGGAGCAAAGCTGGATCCAGCAAAGCCAGTTATTCCTGGGGAAACTGATCTGTCCAGATTGTTCAACTGCCACTGATCTGAGAGCAGGTCATGTCTCCAGGCCAGAGTTAAGGGATAGAGAATTTGCTTTACGACCTAACCAGTAACACAACGGAGGTAACAGGACAACCACCACCGTTATAAATAGAATAGCAGCCAACACTTAGGTGGAAGTGCACATTTACCATGCATATAGTGGTAATATTCACTAAACAACTTTTGTGAGCACTAACCAAGAGCAGGAGACCAAGGCATGCTCTACAGAACTGGCAAAAGGYGGTCCTAAGTCTCAAACTCACGACCAGAGCCTACAAACATTTCTCCCAGTYGACATATGGAGACCAGAGGCACAAACAGGGCCTGCACGGATAAGATTCCTCTTCCCTAACTTAGGCACAGACTTTGAAGATGGTCAAGCCTACTGTATGACAAGAGTTGATCAGAGGCAGGCACCTCTAGAGAGCTCCAACCCAGCCATAGACATCTTATTCCTTCTACTGGAGGCAGTAGAAGCAGATAATGAGCTTGGGTTCAGACATCTATAAGCTGATAAAAGGAAGAGAATCCTACCTCAGCTGTCTGCCCAACAGAGCAGAGGGCTGGGACAGGGTGGGAAACTGTTTGAAGCCTCCAGAAGCCTCAGGGTAACTCCAGCATTACCTGCTGCATGCAAGTGAGTGCATCAGCTCCATATCCGATTCAGACTCACCAGATCGGGCTTGCACCCTACGACGACTCCTCCATACTGAGGAGYTGCACTGACTTTCCTAAACCCGACTCATCGTTTCACCCGTTTACTGTCCCCCACTGCCTCCTCACGAGGTGTAATTCTCTCCTATCCCATCCTTCCCCTGTACCTGGTAGGCTCAGATCTCTTACACCTGTAAGAATCATCACTTCCCACTCTGCAGCATTTCCTCTCTACCTTATCCTAAGGGGCAGCACTTAGAGGCAGCTTCATCCCCAACTCCCTCAAGCCTGGCTTTCCTCCTTTCCCTATCCCACGACAAGGGGCCTTTAGGCCCTCAGCACTTTTCCAGCGCATACTCGCTTTTGCGGAGATCAGGGAATGCTCAATCCACTTCTTTTCCATAGGGTGGCCACATCTCCCAGTTCCTGTGCTGTCTCAGAGGAACAGGAGAGGGCAGAGAGGAGCTGCAGCCAAACACACACCATCTGCTCCCAATCCAAGAAGGAACAGTGCCTGCTGTGCGTGCCTTGCTCCTGTTCCCACACGTCTGTGCTCACAGACAGTGCACAGGCACTGTCAGCTGCACGATGACTCCGTTCACCAGAGCAGGACCTGCCCGCTGCGTCCTGCACACGGAAATCATATTCTGGAATTACATCCAGCTCTCCCAGCTCATACATCTGGGAGACAGTGGATGCCGAGGGGAGCTCAAACTTCCTCTTCTTCCTCTCCCACTCCACTGGGGAAAAAATAGATCCTGGAAGTTTCCCTTTTGTGGGGTGCAGTGAGGCAATATGAACACCCAAAAAGAGTATTTTTCCCCCTGCCACCAGAAATTGCACTTTATAAAATCCCCAAAGCACCCAGACTGCCTGGCAAAGCTTTTCCTTGGGCAGGCGACCTCTTCATGGCTGACAAAGCAGCMGAGGTCGGATGCTCCCACACCCCCCACAACGAGGGCTGCTTCAGCAAAACGAGGCAAGGGTTTGTAGCACAAGGCAGCGGGGCTGCTCGGGSCAGCGTCTCGTGCTAACCTGCTGTTCCTCCTTTAAGGCTTTTCACACACACCCACCGCCCTGGGTGCCTAGGTGAATAATTACATCAGAAACTCAGACGCACAGACTCATCACCTCCCATTTCACACCATTAGACTGGGCTGCACAGGACGAAATCACCGCAGCGAACTGGAACCAACAGCAAGAGGGAAAGGGGGAAAACAGCAGCACCCAAAGAATTCCTCAGCTCTGGTCCTACTAACACCACGACTGCAAAAGCAAGTTCCTGATAATCAAAAGCTGCTGGCTGATTAATCATACAATCTATGCAAAACTGCTGCTGTTATTAAATGTAATGTGCTGCATTTGTTACTGTGGGGAACTTTCTGTAGCGTCAGAAACTCAGCTCTCTTTACTCCTTGCTTCAGAGAGAGACACAGAGAGAGAAAATGAGAGGCTGAGAGAATGCAAAGCAAATGAACCATGCAATAAAAATTGTTGAAGTTGGCTCAGGCATCTCCTGATAAGATCACAGGCGTTGAGAAAGGATTGCAGCTCTGCTGATGAGAAACCCAGTCACTGACAGCGCATCCGCTCAGGGAAGGGGAAAAAAAAATACCAAAAAAAGCCAACCCCAGCATATTTAAGCAGGCTCTTACACATGCAGAGAACTTGCTACAAATGAGAATCCTTTGAACAATGAAGTCCAGAGCATTTTTTCATAATAAGACTCTGCTGTGAGGTGCCAGGTCTTGTACTTTGGTACCAGGAATGCCTCCCGGCTACTTCGAACCCAGGACTTGAAGCACAGGAATCTCTCTGAATCTGGAGAGAATCTTGTCTACAAGACAAGATGGGCAGCTCCTGCCTTCCTACACCACCTCATCCCATACAGCTGGAACATGACCCAAGRCACCACTTGGAGGGTTTGGAGACCTTTTCAGGCTGCTACTGGCCATTTTGCTATGGACCTGCAACCTTCAACACTACTTAATCAGGTGACTGTGGAGCACCTGGACAATAATCAGCTATAATGGCCTATTTCAGATAGTTCAGCCATCTCCTGAAGCAGCTTTCCAAATGCTTTGCTGCATCTTTTCAAAGCCCTACATAARTGCTGCTTGCTCCACTAAAAGCAACCATGCCTTGACATGCCAAGGGCAGCACAGAGAGGCTGCTGAACAATTCAGTCGTTCAGCTCCAGAAGCAGTTCTCTACTTTTAGCATCTTCTGTCTGCTTTTTGCTCACTTACTTGCCCGACTGCCTTGAGATTAAAAATCAGGCAAGTGGCTCTCATCACCCTGTGGTGGGTGGCTTTCCTTGGGGCAGCTGCTGGGTTTTCAGCAATCTTGCAGCCCTGTCTTTGGTTAGAGTTTTCGCTTCTCTAAGGCCCTAAAATCATGGCTGTCTCTGCAAGATCCATCCCTGTGTTCAAGTCCAAAGCCTTTGGACAGCTTGTGAACACAGACTACCCACGTTCTTTGTGCAGGGCAATCTTAGCCTGGTTACAGCAATTGGGAAACACTTCAAGATCATGTGCTCCCTCCTTTTGACAGTTTCTGAAGCCTCATCTGTTTGTTCGTACAACAAAGTGTTTCACGCCTCAGCAAATCTCCACCTTTTAACCTGTTTCAGCAGGTAAAGCCCCCCTGCCATCATTCTCAGCCTGATTTAAGGCAGCCCAACTAACGAGCCTGGTGAAGGGAGAAGCCTGGCAGCCAGCACCAGCCTCCTGAGTGATATTGCCCACGCTGCAAGGCAGCACCTTGTCAGCTCGGCAGCACATACAGCTGCTCACTGCTGTCACACACCCCAACCATCTTCCACACACAAAAAATGCTGCCCATACTTAGGCACCTACTGTAGCGCCCAATGTTCTGCAGAGGGACCAAATCAGAGTTAACCAGCGGGTTGCTCTGGCTCAAACAGGTCACTGTGTGCTGGATTCAGCAACACATTCTTTGGTGAGAACAACGACTCCCTCTTCTGTTTAATACAACCCCATTGCCACAGTCTCAACTCCCAAGAACYTGCCCCTCACCACCCACCAGGATCCTCAAGGAGGCTGTGCTAACTGCCAAGCCCAGCTACACTCAATCACACCTTCGGTTCGTTCATCACTGCTCTGCAAAATGTTTGGGGCTTCCTTTTGTCAGTACTTGTCTGCCAGGCAGGCAGCTCTGCCAAGAACCTTCAAGCAGTCGCAACGCTCTCCGCAGTTGCGCACGCAAACCCTCTTAGGAAACAGCCAGAAGGTTTTGCCCAACACAAGCGTGTAAACAAACTTGTTACATGCTAATCAGCAGGTAGGCCACACGCCCTTCCCCTCCTCCCTCCATCTACGGCAAGGGCAGGAAGCTCCACTGTGGTCACACACCTTGGCTTCCTCGTTGATGTCCCAAGTGAAGGATATGGCGTTGTAGGCAATCTCCTCGATATTGCTGATGGTGTTGAAGCTCTCCTTGTAGTCAGCTACCAAAAAAAGAGAGAGAGAGAAAGAGATGAAGGAGAGGAAGAGACGATACCATCAGGACTTCTTAATCATACCAAGCAGCTAAGTATCAGCTGCAACTCCTCTTCGATCCCTTGGGGGCAAAGGAAGCTCAACTGTTAGGAGTGGATCATTAAAGAGGCCGGAAGTAGTTCTTGCACACACGCAAAAAGCGAGAGATGGAAACAAGGCACTGGGCAGAAAAGCTGAACTAGAACCTGCAGTGGGAAAGGCAGACATCCCTGGCATTGCACTTCTCCGTGCCACACTCTGCTGCGTGCAGGAAACCCTATCCCGCGTGGCTGTATGGCGAGGGTAGCTCTCAATAAGACTCCTTCAACAACAAACAGATTTGCATGCGCGTCTGCTTCAACTGCCAAGTGATTAATCCCGGCTTTATTCACAGAAGGAAGGGCCTAGGAGCACAAACCAGCCTTCGGCCAGGGAAGTCTGGAAGCCGGCCAGCCACAGCCTTGTCTGTAGGCAAGTGGAAATCTGCAGTGTTGTTTCCACCCGCCACTGCCTTATTTTCCACCCTCCCCCCTCCTCTCAAGTGAACTGAACCAAAGACCAGTTGTGAGCAAAGCTGTGGGAAGGAGGATGATTCGTATCGAGGTATTTCTAGGAGGATCTTGTCCTTTGAAGACACAGCCACAGAGTCTAAGCTGCAATTTACCTACAACTGCCAAGATATTCCAAAACAACGGTGAGTTGTTTGTCCCAAAGCAAGACCCTACACCCAGCCTGAACACCAGGCAAACAAAATCTTTCAGAAATCAGGCTCTTTAAGAAGTTCTTGAAGTTACATTAGCTCAGAGYAAACAAAAGCTCTTCAGGTCTTAGTAAAGCTACGGACAGTACAGAACATGATCCAAAGGTTCCTTAAAATAACAGAGCCAAATCTGGACAAGGAATTAGGTTTGGAGTTTGCCAGCAGCGACCAAAGCATTTCTTACCTATATCAATGCATCTTTGTTTGGCTGTGTGCTGCCTTGAGTGCCAGTATTTCCAGTGCCTAAGCTGATCTTCTCTTGTTTTGTCTTCAGCAAACACTACCATGATGACACTCTAAAAGARGAGAGCGAGAAGACAAGATTAATATATATCCACACACACGCTACATAAAAAAAAAAATATTTATTAGTATTTTAATCTTACCTTACAAACACACATACATGCACRCACACACAAATATGTGAATGGAAAYGCCACAGAATGCAGTTGTTTTGGAAGCTCTTGGCACGAGAGAGCATTTTGAGAACAAACCCCAGGAGAGCTGGCACGCTGCCGCGGAACAGGAAGGCAGACAGCACCTCTTTCTGGGTCATAAACAGAGAGGAGCAGAACTGCCCTTCTAACTGGAGTTCAAGGACCTCACTGCAGCTGTTGCATCATCCTTACACAAGTGCTGACACCACATCTTGGCGGAGTGAGCCAAGATGGGTTGGTCTGAAAGTAGGTGGACAGCCAAGGAACGAGCACTGGCGATACAGCGCGGGCTAGCTGCCCTCAGTGCTGCTGCTACGGGTCAGCTTATTGCACTCCAGGGGATTTTAAGGCAACCAGTGTATACATATATACATACACACACCCCCTCCTTCCCAAGGAGCCATTACAGCAGTCACTCACTCGGACTTTGCTGATAGGGTGGTGGATTCCTTCACTGCTGCTGACTTCTTTCAGCGTGATAGGGTAAAACTGACCCTTGTTCAGGTAAGTCATCGTGCTGTCCCCAGGCTTCTGTCGGAGGGACTTGGAGGCTTCCAGGGTGTATTCGAAGTTATTCCTACGAAGAAGAGGGCAGTGATTGCTAAGACATTTTCCTGGAAAGCTGATTAAACGATCTAACATTTAATTTGGATAAACTCCAAAGTTGTTAGTTGACTCACTAAGCATTCAACAGGCGAGGAAGTGGGGAAACAGGATGAGYCCCTTTTTCAACCATTCCCTTCATGAACGAACATTTAAAAGAAGTTCTTGGCAAGCTAAATCCCAAGATCTATCAGCAGGCAAGAAGCTCCCTATCAAACTCAGAGCAACAGCAAAGCATATTAGCAGTTAAATACACAAATTAATAAGCTATAGCCTTCTCTTCCCTCTTGGTCAACTGCTGCTAACCAAAMGCTATCCTATCCCCTCCCTTAAAGCCTACATGAGAGTTTCACACATCCTATTTATACTTCTTTGCTACAGATCTCAAACAGCAAAGCAGCAAGGCTAGTGGGCCAGGGAGAACAAGAGAACTGGAAGTCAGCTCCAGGAGGCTTTGCAGAGCTGACAGACAGCACTGCATCTTCCTATGGACATGGGGATTAGCCTCAGAGAGATCTACAAAGACAGCATCTAAAACAGGGTGCTCTTTCCTATGTTTTTTCCTTGAAAACATAGGTAGAAAACATGGGTTTCAGCTATGAGGAGCAAATGCAAGTGAGCAGACCCAGCCACGCATTGAGACCCCATGTTTCACTTGGATTCAGTGCACATGGSAGTAACTTGTACTGCTTACTCACAAACAAGCCAGCTGTAATAAAAGAACAAGAGGATATGGACCATCAGGAGCTTAACGTTACCCAGAAATGCTGTCAAAAACATAATCTTCTGAATTCATGTTGGCCATGCGGAGATTCAGTTCAGTAGGAAAAAACACCTGTGATGGACAAAAAACACAAGAATTAACATAGCAGCAACAAGAAATGTCAAGATTAAACAGATACTTGTTACCACAGAACTTCTGGCAGGCAAATTGATCAATAGATAACAACTGATTTTGGCTCTGTACAAACAGGACACTCGAGCGGGGCTTTAATAAGATACTGTTGGGTGTCTACTATGTATATCTCACAGGGTTTATGAGCCAGTTTATGGCAGCATTTTAAAGCTTTCCCAAACCTCAAGGAAAAAGAATAGTTGCACAGCTCTCTAACGTCTAGCCTGAAAATAAAGTTGTTCCTCTGTACCTCTTGTACTCCTTCCTTAAAAGTCTCCGAGAAGGTGGAATCTGGTGTTCGTCTCTGTGAGTTTTGAGGCTGAGTGTTGGAATTGAACTGGTCAGGATTGAGATTCCGGTCGAACACCACGACCCGCTCTGGGGGCTCGGGGTGGTAGACGCTTGGCGGGATTCCCACTGCAAAGCCATGGGGCTGAGTCTCCGTTTTGATGGAATGGGTGGGCATGGTCGCGATGGAGACGGTGACSGTTGTGTCCGGGGTTGTCAGGTGACCTCTCTTGTCCATGCCCATCTGGGGCGTGTGCGGAAGGACAATATTGAAAGGCACATTTTTCAGCACCTGGACTCTGTTTTCTCCAGTGGAAATGAGCGATTGCTCTGTCACATTCGGGATGCTGTTCCTTTAAAGCACAAGGAGAWAGGCACATATAAAGTAAACAGCAGTTTTGTAGATCCTACGAGAACTAGAAATACTTCTCAGCCTTTTGGACAAAGTGAGCTAGCACCAACTTCTGTGCTTGTGAAGACCAGCTCTGACCCACCAGAAGGGTCAAGGTACTCACTCAAACTGCTATCGTCAAGGGCCCCTGTTGGAGATGAATTATCCTGGAGCAGAGCTAGGTGTTAACAGCCCACAATTCTGACAAACTGCAGTTTGATGCCCTTCCCACCAAGCTGCAGCACACACCGACCCACACTGTGCTCCATGGGCACTTTTTTGATGGAGAAAGGGGACTCCAGCCTTCTGTGACAGGATTATGTGCCGCTTGGGAAGCCCTGATGAGGAAATCACAGTCCTCTTCCACATATGTCCCTCCCAGGAGAAGCCACACTGAGGCTCCCTGGAGTGGCTTCCCTAACTTCCCATTCCCCACCCCACCACACTCATTTCTGTCGGGATGACACACACAGCTGTGGCCGTGCTGACCCAACAGTCAGTAGCCACTAGAAGAGCCAGCCCTCCTTCCCTCCCAACAGGGTGATCCTGCCCTCTCCGTTGCATCAATTCTGACTCTGCCCTGACACCCTGGCAAGCCAGTTTGGCTTGTTCGACGGGTGGGAAACTAGTCACTACTTTTCTCCTCTGGGGTTATGGGTCAGTGGAAGACCAGAGTTGGTGCAAGCAGCAGCAACACAAACACATGGCTGGGAACCAGACAGCTCCTCTTAACTGTCATTCGATCGGCTCAGCCAGACCACAAAACCTCACCTTGACTCTTAAGATGTTCCAATCTGTCTAAAGGAACAGGAAGAAGAAAGTAGCAGTGGAAGCCTGACACGGATGAGCTTCACATTTGTTGTATTTATTTAAGCAGTATCTTTTCTGCTTTGGGGATATGAAAAAGGGAGGGCAGGAGAACAAAAAGAAAGGCGTTCCCAAACAAAAGTCTACAAAATACACAAAAAAACCCTTAAGTCACAAACACTTTGAAGTCTTTTCCTGTCATCCCATGCATGAGGAAGCAACTTGCTGGTGTGCAGGAACAAGAAGAGAAGTGGCAAGTAACTGAGGCAATCCCATGCAAAAAACAAAGGGTGCCCATCTCCTCTGCATGTCTTGGAGGGGGCTGCTTGTGTTCCCAGACTGCGCTGAAGGGGAAAGAGGATCCTTGGACTAGGTCAGCCATCTGACACAAGGAGGAAAACACACAGATGGGGATGAGGAGAAATTTGTGTGGCTCGGTTCTCCACATCATACCTCAATCCCTGTCCTGTTCCTGGGGCAGCACAAAAACGTGGGACAAAAGCAAACAATTTTTTCTCTTCAAGCATAACACTAAAAAACAAATGACACCTGCTCAGCAGTTTTGGTGGTCTGAGAGGGAACGAAGCAGACACACAACTGTCAAAACTAATACCTTTTGCTGTGATCTTGGTCAGCATGTTCTACCTCAGGCTTAGCTGTTGAAGATCTCCTCTCCCTTGGAACCTGGGAAATAGAATACAGTTACAGCATGACTTGTTTCTTCCTCACAGAAAAGGAAAAAATAGCTCTCATAACACAGCCATTAGAGCTTTTTACCTATTTGGTCAAATTAGGACAGCATCCTCATCAGACACCAGGCATTATTAGTCATAGTGCTCAACTGATGTTAATGTTCTTACTGCTTCGGGGTGCCAGRTCTGCCCCGCATGCTGCTCAGCAGATCCTACAGTAACCAAACCAGCCAGTTGTGCAGGGTTTGGATTCCAGCCAGTGTTAGACAGYGCTGAAACTGCTGTGGCCCACGGGCCTTTTTAAACTGAAGCGTGAGCATCTGAGTGAGCAGGACCAGAAGCTCAGACTAGCAGTTCAGATTTGCCTTTCTGAGAAAGGCACAGGCTCAGTTTGCTGGATGAGCTCGAGGCTCACAAGAAGAAATTGCTACACGTCKCGGGAGACAGCTGGTTCAGGCCACTTTCTCAGATAACTCTCCAGTTTCCAGGCTTCCTCTCCAGTTTCAGCCTCATTCCTGGAAGGTTGTGTTTCTAGCCCTCCCCAAAGAAGGTGTCCCCTTCCCTAYGGGGAGCAGGGGAGGGTGGCAGGCTCCTCCTCAGAGGTTGGGAGCATTCCCTCCTGGAAAGCCCACCCAGAGCAACCCTTTCAAAGATCCACCTCAAGCTCTGCACAGAGCTCGGGTGGCTTTTAGAAGCTACAACCCTCCCAGCCACATTTTCAGTTACAGTTTACAGCAGCTGAACAGAGCCAGAAGGGAACAAGAAGCATATCAAGAAGCTACAGCCTGATACATACCTGACCACTGACAACACACGAGCTCAAGCTCTATTCATCCTTTCAAAGGCACAGCACAACCACAGGTACTTTGGCTTAGGACACAAAGCAGCTCAATATTGCTCCTGGCATTTTCTGCCACACACAGAATTCCTCCTCCAAACACTACACGCAGAACAGTCACTCTGTTCCTGCTCCTGACAATTCAGCTTAGTAGCTGGACTGGATTTCCCAGGTCCAGAGAGCAGAGACTCCATGGGCATTTCAAGACAGAAATCAGAGTTTTTCTAACATCTCCACTTAAGAAGTGGCCCCAGCAGTTTTCAGCGCTCCTTGTCCCACCGTCTGCCTGACGTGGCTGTCCCACAACAGGACACACACCACGGGTGTCCCAGGGAGAAGCAGGCTGGAGCTTTGCCTCGGACACAGTGCACACGACACAGAAGCACATTTTCCCCAAACACACAAGCAGTGCTCCAGCAGAACGCAAAAGGTACTTTACTGATAACATTAACCCAAATCCTGCACCTTTTACATCAGGTCATGACTCTAATAGCATCAGAATAATCAGCTTTTGCTTTCAGTGAGCAGCAAAATTCTTAAGAGCCTCTAAAAGGCTGGAGCTAACTGTTCACAGGAGAAATATATCTATATATTCCAAAATGTATTTGTCTGAAAGACCAACATTTAAAAAACTCTAGATCTTGCCCAGAAATTCACTGCCTACAAAGTCTTAATTACAACAGTTGAGTCATCCATCAAAAGGAAGAGAACTCAAGTATTTTTGCTTATTTTATATAGGGCATTTGAAGATGAACTTATCATCTAGGTAGAGGTGACAAAAGCATGTTCCAAATGGCTGCCCATTGTCCCTCAGACTGTACTTCCTTACAGCCTTCAGTAAAGCTTCCACTCTCTTCTAACAATTTTTCTTCACAGAACGGTGCAGAATCCCCCCTTTTTTTTTCCTCCACTGATTTTTCTATACAGCTACTGATAGGCAAACAAAAAGCAAACCCTGAATAAGACATTAATGTACAGCAAATCCCTTGTGCTTTGCCAAGCATGAAAGATCAGCATCAACGTTCTCTTTGCAACGTGCAGTTTTAGAAGTCAGGATTGATTTTGTGGATTAAAACTGGTCTGGTGAGAGGGGTTTTTTTCAAGAGCACAGCRAGTGTGGGCACAGGCTAAAGCAGAAAGCCAGTTCTCACAAAACTAGCTAAATAACGCACACATCAATGAGTTTGTGGCATTTTATCATACCTACGAAGTACTAATCTCCATACTAAGCATTGAAAGACTATTTTGATACATAAGGCCACGTTCATCTCTTAAAAAGACGGGCAAGGATTCTGAAGATAGAAGGCAACTCCTTCTAGGCTTTGAAGGAATGGAGACAACTACCATACACAGCAAAGGATAATTCAATGAAAGGAATCCCATGCACCCAGAAGAATGTTTGGCTTCAATACAGCTGTGGGCACCCGGAAGGAAAACCATCTGAGAATACCTTGAACACTAGGAAAGACAGTTGAAGTTGTCGAGGGTCTAAGAGAATCTGGCAGCTAGTGCTCACTAAAGTCAGGCTGACAGAGCCAACAGGTCTCTCAGGCTGGCACCTTGCTCACCACAGCCAAAAATTGGTCATCATCTCCACTCACACTGAAGTAGCACATTTGAGTTCCAGTGAAAGCCCACAGTCCCATCAGAACAGGGATCATGCGAGCAGAAGAGAAGAACTTTCTCCTCAGCTATCTAAATTCAGGCAYGGACACGCTTCAAAGTCTCATTCTTCGGGACTATTAAGACATTGCCTCCTGAAGAATTCGAGAGTCAACAGGCAAACCTCAACTGAAGCCTTTTAAGATCCAGATGAGTATGTTTCACTGAGCTAAAACATWCCACTTTTCTGAAAAGACCAGTATTTTTTGAGTTAGAAGTATATATTCATGGGTCTGAAAAGTCCTCTAAGAAATGATGCTTTATCCATGGGTGGAACAGGAGCTCTGCCAGAGCTCCCCCAGGACAACCTACCTTGTAGTAATCATAGAGCAGGCCGAGAGCAGCCGCGCTGTCTTCGTCCCCATTGATGCTCATCATAGCTTTGGTAGCTGCTGTAAGGGGATTTTCAAGAAAGGATTTCCAGGCCTCATCTTCACTGGTATAGGGACGTCTCTGGGAGTAGAGAGAATCATTCTGAAGAACCAATACAGGTCTTTTACTAGGAAGAGAAGGGAAAAAGTAAAAAAAAAAAATTGTTAAAACACATAAAAAAACATTCTGAAAGTCTACGGCACTTCCAAATTAGCTGCCCCAGTTTAACTGGGTTCATATTCTGATTCATGGCGTTACAAGGATTAGTCAAACACAAAGCCCAGAAACCTAATTCTGATCTCACTCATACTCAGCATAAATCGAGCTGAATTTGACCCAACTGAGTAGGATTACATCAGTTTATATATGAAAAACCCACAAGGTTATTCAAGACCACAACTGACCTGCTAACAAACACCAAACACTCTGAATTCAACCCAGCAAGAGTTAAAGTTAGTGGCTTTCCAACTATGGCACCTTTCAGCACATCTTAAGTAACAGTCTTGAGCTGTAACCTGCTCCCAGTTCTCTGCCTACTTCAGAGGCAGCTCTGCTGCCCTCTCAGACCCAACTAGGAAGCATGGATTCATGAAGCACATTCCCTATCGAGCCTGGAGAAGGCACCTTGCTGACAGAGAGGATCTGGAAGTACCTAGAAGTGGTTGATCTGGTGTAGGCTACACAGGGAACACTGGCCAAAAGGACTACAGGTCAATTCAGCTGCATTTTTTTTTTTTCCAGTATCAAAACTCAAAGCATTTACTCTCTGGTTATCATAGAAGTTGCCTGCAACACTTGCTTGAAACAACATCAGGATTTGAACAAGGGGAAAAAATGATTTTTTTTTCTTTCCGTGTTATACTATTTGGGGGAGAAAATAAATAATAATAAATCTAACACACACCCCGGACACCTCCTGTTTGCTGTGAAAGAGAAAGCTCCAAGACCTGGGCCCAAGGCGCGCAGGSGAAAGTGGAGCATCCGCGGGAAATGTGGCTCTACCAGTTCGACAGATCAATGTATTTTAGCCCCATTGATTGAACAGATGCTCCATCTCTCAAGCCAACTCAAGCTAATATTGTTTGAATGTGATTCYTAAACAGCATTCAAACAATTTTCTGTCCAAGATAAGCATAATCACTTGCTATAGATGGGGGGAGGGTGATTTTCTTAAATAAGCCAAGATTGGTTATTTTCTTAATGAATTCCTTAAATAAATAAATAAAATCCCTATCACCATCAGAACACTTCTCCCCATGAAGATAAGTATCCTTTTCATCTCCTATTTACCCAGATGCATTCCGAGATTGAAATATACTACAAATACAAAAAGTTGTGAAACGCCAAGTTGTGAAATACTCTAATCACTATAATCAGCTTAACAGTATCCTACATTTATCACCGCCTTCTACCAAAAAGATTGCAAAGCACTTTGCAAATTATGTGTTCGATCCTTTATCGGTTACACAAGGAGTCCCATTCAGCTTCAATGGGACAACTGCCCGAGTTCAAGACAAAGTGAGTGGGAGTTCCCAGGATTTACAGCCACAAAGTACCCTTATAAATTAGCACTGTGTAGTGGGGGGGGGAAGCAAGCAAGGAAGCAAAAAGGTAAACTTTTAACCAAAGACTTATTTTTTTTTCAGGTATTCTACATATTTCTGCATGCACAGACACTGAAAATGTGTTGTCTCTGGGAAGCAGAGCATTCCCTTTCTATCAAAGGCAGCACAGGACAAAACAAGCTGGAATTTTCTTCTGGGAGGCTGTAGAAGCCCCTATTCTCATGCASTGTGATAAGGGATTCCTTAAGCGTCCACAGCAAACGGGCAAGTCCTCAGGTTAAAGTCACTTGTAAGGAAAAAAAGGCAAGAGCAGCGTAACCTGCAGGCAACTCTTTATCCATCTATGGGGAGCTGCAGGGCCAGGCAGCCTCGCTGGGAATTCAGGAGCCCAGGGCTGCTCCCCTCCAGCTGCGCCGCCTTCATGTGGAAAAGGAACGAAGGCAGCAGAAAAATAAATAAAAAACGGAGAACAGAAAGATCTMTTAATTTGAATCCCAAAAGCTACAGGTTTGTGATTTCCTTCTCATGGCAACACCTGAATAAAAAGCAGGTTGTCTTAAAGAGCATCCACCTCCTTTAGGGGCAGTGGAGGAAGAATCAGGGCTGCCAGTTGGGGTGCAGCTCAGTCCCTTAACAGAACTGCCAAGTCTGGTATAATATATATATTATATATATATATATAATATATATATAAATACATATATTTTCCCTTCGATTAGGGAAGACAAATATGAGTTTTTTTTTTTTTTAATTCTTTTTTCCCCGACAGACGAACTTGGGATAAGTTGTGGGTTTCCAGGTGATCGTGGATCCGCTCCTAAAGCGGTGGACGTCCCATCGCTGCTGGGAGCCTGGGAATCCTCTCCCCACTGCACGCTTCAGTATCTCAGGATCCACTTCCTGCTTGACCATGCTGGAAGCAGAAAAACGCTGCAAAAATACTGATTTTATCCTGATTTGCAAGGCCTGCACAGTCTGCAGCATTCCAGCTTCTTCCGTAAGAACTGCCCGTCCCTCACTATGTCAGGATCCACCTTTCCTTCCCTTAGATCTGCCTCCACCATTAACAGCCCATCAGCAGCAGCAGCTCGCTCCGCATCTGCGCCTGGCCCGCACTTCACCCGCTCTTCGCACGTACTTTACGTCCCCAAAGCCGGGACGCTTTCCTCCCTTTTTCCACACAAAGGCACCCGCGACGGCCTCGCCCGTTAAGTTTCGTGGGAAGCAGAAACGCAGGCGGAAAATCCCAAGCGGACTGAGCGGGACCGTCCCCGGCTCAGCAGCCTCCTCGCAAGGAGCGGGGTGGCAAAATAAGCAAGGAAAAGCGCTGAGCTTTGGAAGGAAAATAAAATAAAATAAAATAAAATAAAATAAAATAAAATAAAATAAAATAAAATAAAATAAAATAAAATAAAATAAAATAAAATAAAATAAAATNAAAATAAAATAAAATAAAATAAAATAAAATAAAATAAAATAAAATAAAATAAAATAAAATAAAATAAAATAAAATAAAATAAAATAAAATAAAATAACGCAGCGTTCCTCGGGCAGGAGCTCGCTCCGCGCTCCCGTTCCCGAGCCGTTTCGCGCACCGAGGGAAGCGGGGAGAGCAACGCAACCTCCTCGCGCGCCGCCGCGGCTCCTCGGGTCACCGGTGACCGATGACGCTTTGGAAAGGGATAAAAAAGGGACAAAAAAGGGGCAAAAAGGGCCCCAAAAGGCTAACCGAGCGCGCGGTTACCTGGCGAAGTCCACCTTGCCGGAGGGATGCGCCTCATAGAAATCCATGCGGGCGCCCGGCCCCGCGCATCCGGTGGCGGAGCGGATCCCGATCCCGCTCCCGGTGCCGGCTCCCGCTCCCGGTGCGCTCCCCGGCCCCCGCCACGCGGCCCGCTCGGCGCCGCCCGCCTTTAAGGCGCGGCGGGGGGCGGACGGCGGCGCGGCCCCCT
>NW_020455093.1:3198193-3247874 GCF_003342845.1 Nothoprocta perdicaria
CCGGGCGGCCCGGCGCCCCCCGCCCGGCTCGCTCACTTGTCGTAGTCTTGTGTCATGTCTGGCGAGCGGCGGAACTGGCCCGGCCGGTCGGGACGGCGCGGCGGGGGCGAGCGCAGCGAGCAGCGCGCAGCCCGCCGCTCCGACGGGTTTTGTCGGCTTTTCTCGCCCGCTCAGGTGGCTCCCGCAGCCGCAGGTGGACGGGCGCCGCGCGCCGCCGCCCATTGGCTGCCGCCGCGCCGGGGGGCGGGACCGGCGCGCCCCATTGGGCGGGCCGCGCCGAGGGGCGGGGCGCGGGGCGGCCGTTGCTGAGGCGGGCGCGGCGGCGACGCCGTGTGCGGGGGCGCGGGGAGGGAGCGGGACAGGACGGCGGGGAGCCCGGGTCCCGGTTCCTTTGGAGAAGCCCCGTTTCCTTTGGAGAGGGCCCGTTCCCGCTCCCCGCACCGGCCCGGTCCTCATGGGGCTGGTTCCGGTCTCTCCGCGCCCGCCTCACGCACCCGAACGAGCCGGCAGGGCAGGGGCTCCTCGCCCCCCAGAAACGCCCTTCCCTCCGCCTCGCCTTTCCCCTCGTGATGGGTTCTAAAGGTGGTCACAAATCCCTCATTCCCACAGAGATCCTAATATCGAATCAGGACGGGGAGGCGGAGAGAGGTTTCCCAGAGCCCGGGTGCTGCAGCAGCCCCAGCTTTACCCCCGGCACCATCCCCGGCACCGACATGGCCCCATTACCGCCTCTGGATTTGAATCAGGATTCCAGATTTGAATCAGGAATATCTGACATTTCTCCTTGGGAAATAAGGGTGGGAGGAAGGCGGCTTGTTTAAGTAACATGTTAAATCAAGCCCCGTATAGCAACGGTGCAGTCTATCAAAGGTTGAAGATGCTCCCAATAGCTACCACCGTGTAAAAATATTGGCTAATTCTCCTTTCCAAAGCTCCCTCCCTCTTTGTTTAGGGAATATTCCAGTGCAAAGCTATGGAAAGACAATTCAAGCAGCCAACCTAAGGAAACCTGCAACTAAAGGGAGCAAGATTTTGCCAAGGGTCTAATCCTGGAAGTTGCTTCACATCCTCTGGCTGGATTAGGACTGGCATCCTAGAAACAAAATGTCCTGTTTGCACCAGCAAACACTGCCATGGGGATGGCAAAAGATAAAAATCAATCTTCAATTGCATCTTGCTCTAGAAAGTGCAAGGGTTTAAGTTGTTTTTTTAAGACATGCAATAAATCTGTGCCACACGTTTTAAAATCTAGCCCTAGATTACACAGAAAAAAAAAAAAAAATCCGCTTGCGGTTTTTCCCAAAGAGTGTGAATTGTTTGGTTTCCCATACAAATTACAACGGCGACTCAAGATGCGGAGCAGGGGACAGGATCGCTAGCTGTCTCCAGAGCTGGTTATTGCTAATCCTCATCCATTCTGCTCTTGCTCTTTGGCACACGGACAGACCTTTCATTAATGGTAAAACCCTGCAGCTCTGAGCGGCCCGGGCGCAGTCCGCGTTGGAGGCGCCCGCCAGGCAGCTGAACGGCTCAAATCCCCCTTGACAACAGAACCTTTTGCACTTCTCTGGCTAGAACTGACCGAGATTCCCCCCAAATAACGCAGACTCTTTTAAAGTCCCCCCTCCTTTCTTAGCAGCCCGAGCCGCTGCTGACAACTCGCCTATCGCGGCGGCGATCGCTTCCACGCGCAGCAGACAGTGACACAAGCAGCGGGTTGTGACACCGCTGACTAATCTGCCGGTCACCATCGGGCCTCGCCAGCGGCGCCGCCGCGTGCGGGTGACGTCGCTCGCCGGGATGCGGCACCGCCAGGAAAACCGGGCGGGAAGCACCCAGGGAGCTGGGAAGCTTCGGCCTGGCCGTGGACCGCGCTCCGCAGAGCTGCCCTTGCCCTGCGCTCTCTGCTCCTGCTTGTCCCTTCCCTCGGCCCTTCTGCCTCTCCTTGTGTCCTTCCCTCTATCCCCAGGGTTTATCCCGTGCTGTTTTCCCATTTCTGTTTCTCTATTCATCCCCTGTTAAGTGTCTCCCGCTCGGCGCAAGCGGGAGCAGTGGGAACTCCGCTTGTCACCTCCTGCCTCCAGCCCTCAGTTCTCTCCCGTCCTCTGGCATCTTTGCGTGCGGAAAGCGAGTTGTTCTGCACAAGGATTATCTACTGTTGTGATTTCCCTAACAAATGAGGTTGCAAAATCTCCTGGGGGATGAGTGTCATCATGAGGCATCCACACAAGGCAAAGGAAAAAGCACCAATTCCGTGTTTTTGATACTTGGTGGCAGGGAAACAAGGCTGGGTCAATGTGGACCCCTAAATCTGCACCAAGTAGCAGGGCTGGCTCTCAGGAATACTGAATCCTCTGCACCTTTCATCAGTGCACAGCACATCAGATAGGCAAAAAAAAAAGCAAGAAAAAGAAAAATCAGCTGAACGCATCGAAGGGCAGGTGGGGGGGAGAAATCCCAGGCTAGGAAATGAGGTAAAAGCAGCAATGGTGGAAAGAAACAGAAGGACAACGATGGAAAAGGACATTTGAAATGTTTTATAGGAAAGGGAAGATGGAAAAACATGGAAGGGAATGAGAGATTTAAAAAATAAATGGAAGCACAATGTGTGAAAAGTGGAACAGGAATGTGAAGGACAAGCAGTTTCCTTATCCTGGCAGCATTATCCCCACAGCGGATCCTGCTGGCATTCCTTAAGCACCTGATTCTCCCTTCTAATTCTATATTTACTCCTGCTCATAAGGTACAAACTGTTGAGACATTACAGCTATTGAGTGGGACAAGAGAGAGAGCATCATGAGCCCCACTGAGGGCATTTTAAATGCACACAACATCAGTGACTATTTGGCAGTAATCTATTTTTTTTAAATGACCCATCACCTTGGAGCCAGGGATTTACCTCCACCATCATCTCTGGAGGCTCCGGGAATACTTTTCATCCCTGTTCAATAAGGCCCTTCCTTTGGGTTGGATTTTCTCACACATGGAGGTTTCCCTGCTTTCCGGGGGGCTCGGGAAACGCGCTGGCCGCTCTGCTCGGTGCTGAAGGTTTGGGGTCCGACCCACTGTGCCTGGCAGCACACGCACCCCTAATTCCCTGGCAAAGCTGCAAACACGGCAATCTCCGGGACAAACTGCCCTCCAGGACACGAGAGCCAGGACACGTTTACTCCACTGGACACTGCTGGAATTGCCTGGGAAAAGGCAGCACATGGGGGCCAAGCCCCAGTGTGCAAGATCCCTGTGTAGGCGCTGAGCACGTCTGTGACCTTGGGTGCAAAGACAGAGCCCCTGCAACAAGAGGAAGCCTTGGAATAGACACAGACACTGCTGCCATCCACAGCAGCCAGATCCCATCACCAGAAACCCTGTGGAAAGGAGGTATTTTGGTGCACGTGCATCTTCTTTAAAACCTACCCAAGAGGTAAATTCCAGGTGATGAAGCTGGAGGAAGAGGAGCACATGGGCTCCTCCCAACGCTGCCGTTCACAGCTCCAAAAGGGCAACAGGATCCGCACATGAGGAGGACACAACCAGCCCAGCTCAGCCCCTGCTTCGCTCCAGCAGCAGGTCCTTTTGCCAACCTCCTCGCTGCAGCATCTCCTGACAGGAACTCCTCCTAAATATCCCAAAGAACCTTCAGGAGCATCAGCAGATTCCTCTTCTGACCATAAACGCCAAGAAATCAGAGTTAATCATTCAGCAGAGAGGATTTTTATGAGCTTTCCATGAAGTTATGAGCAAGTTCTTCTGCACAGCCTACAAGATGACACGAAACTTTCTCAGATCTACCAAGCACCTTTGTTTCAGGGGCCACGCTGGGTCCTCCTGCATCAGGCTGCAATTACAGCGAAGAGCACAAACAGGGCCAAGGAATGGGACCAGCTCTGCAGGGTGGCTCAGGGCTTCCCTGCTCCTCAGCACCGTCACTCAGGCGGGTTCGAGCACCTCGCTCGGCCTAAGAGGTCAAGGAGGAGGCCAAACACCTCCCGTTCCTGCCTAGAAAACGGTATAAACTCCAAAATAAGGTGTTTTAAGCTCTTCCATACAAGAAAAGGCCGAGTTTAAGTTGATATAGAGAATATAAGCATACTGAGGTAGCGAAAAATTAATAAAATTCCAATTCTGCTGAAAGTTGTGACTTTCCAGTGAAAAGACCTGTGTATTTTTCCACTAAATCAGTAGAGAGAAAGGTTGCAGTATGCAGAGCAATTCATAAAAAGAGGTTACACTGGTATTCATAGAAATAGAAAAATGTATACTCAAATATAATACACGAAGTAGGATTAATTCACTTTAGAAGGCATGTCATAGTTTCAGCAACTGCTATGCAGGGTTACTGTTCAACCTAACAAAACCATTTACCTGTTCCAAATCTTCTCAGTATATAAGGTTCTAGAATTTTAGAGCAGGAACCCAACAAGTCTCCACTTAAAACCTCCAGAGGAAGAAGCATAAATAAATAAAGTATAAATAATTAAATAAACAAATAAAAAGGCAGGATCAGAAAGCTCCTAACACACTTCCAGTGAGCAGTTACAGGATGGAGCTATAACTTAAAAGCAGATAGAGCTTTACAGAGACAGCCGTGACCAGCAGGGTGACATTGACTGGACTCAAAGTGGTTGTCCCAAGAGGGCTCGACCATGTCTTGCTGCAGCTGAGGCTCTCCTGTTCATGGCTTTCTTGAGCTCCATCACTCCAGAACAAGTGTTGATGGATGGACCTGGCAGGAGGGCACGCTAGGGAGGTTGGCCACACACCCTTGACTTGCACACCCCACTCTTAGCCGAAGTGTCCAGGGGGCCCATGGAGCATTAACTGGAAGCTCTTCCAGCTTATTAAAGTACAACCTTCATTTATCTAACATCTAAGGGAGCTTTGTTACATTTGTAACAATGCAACAAGTATTTTTCATTTCTAACACTCGGATTTTACTACTACAGTATTTTCCTTTAAAAAAAGGGGTGTACTTGTAATTAAGTCTTTCAAATAAAGACTCCTGAATTAATCCTTTATGTATAATAAACTGCCTTTTGATAGGCAACTCATACCTTTCACATATATAGTAAAAACAGATACTTTTAGTGGCTTGAGCAAACCAGGGGCAAGGCATATTGTATCTCTGTAGAATTTTAATGACAGATACAAGCGTCCACCTAAAATGAGGACAAAATATTTTTTCCAAAGACATAAGAACTCTAGTCCCTCCCTCAGTCGAGTGATGTCAAACATAATAGACATATAGACAACATATAGTCAACAGTGTCTACAAATACCTCAAGGGAGGCAGTGAGGAGGACGGGGCGGCCTCTTTTCAGTGGTGGCCAGTGATAGGACTAGAGGAAACGGCCACAAGCTGAGGCACCAAAAGTTCCATAGGAACTTAAGGAAACACTTCTTTCCTGTGCAGGTGCCAAAGCCCCGGAACAGGCTGCCCAGAGAGGTTGTGGAGTCTCCTTCTTTGGAGAGCTTCCAAACCCGCCTGGATGCCGCCCTGTGCCCTGAGCTCCGGGTGTCCTTGTGTGTGCAGGGGGGTTGGACTGGATAATCTCTGGAGGTCCCTTCCAACCTTAAGCATTCTATGATTCTATGAACATAACTGTAAAATACAAGGAGCTGGTTTCAAACGGGTGTATTTCGGTTCCACATGGGTACCTACCAGTTCAAGGCATTTTTCAGAAGCACCTGGGCCACCTGGCACAAGGCAGCAGCAGATCTAGACATTCTGCACTACAGCACTCATGAAATATCTCACACACCAAACAGACAGGAACTCAGCCTGCTCCTTTTCTCCTTCCACAGACAACACTGTCTCATACAGTTGCTAAAACCCATCCTTTCTTACTTGCATCATATTATAATCACTTCACAGGACTAAATCCCTGTTCTAAGGAGATATTAGGAGCTCCTTAAAACACCTGTAAAACTGAAAACCCAAATGGTATCTTTCCTGTGGCCACAAATCAGGACACCACTTCCAGTTATTTCCTGCCCCTACTCCTGAGCCAGTGGAGCCTCCTGGTTTGCCAGTATTTCCAACTATTACACCTTACCCTTAAGAGCCTGCCCAACCTTGCTTGCTCACCTACCTGTCTGCTCTGGCCATGCTTCAATTACTGCTTTTCACTTGCTCCAGACAGGTCGGGCAGCAAAACCTCCTCTCTTATCACTCACCTGTTACCGGTTTTTGAGCGACACCTTCACAGTTAGAGCAGATTTAACTCCCTTCCATTGAATCCAGGGTCTGCCGCTTCACTGAAACGAAGCTTCCTTGCTCAAGGAACAAGGTAGTTCTTGCTCAAGGAGCAAGGTACTTCTTTCTAAGGTCTGTACACACCATTTTTCTTGCCTGCCATGAGGTCGAGAAGCAGCTGTTGATTTTGTGCTGATCAAACACATTTAATAATTTTTGTCTGCTTAGCAAAGGATGGAATTGCTGGATTTTATTTCATTCAACCAAAAGTTGTAGTATTCATCTGGATGTCTACTCTACACCTCTGTTCAACATATGTGTATGTTATGGTGTCTTTAATGCACTGGTAGGTAGCACCGAACTTCATTTACACATTAATTGGGATAGTTTAAAAAACATACAGTGCATAAATAGACGGAGCATGAGAAACTGGTGGAATGGGCTGAGGCTCAGGCTGCTGGAGACGCTAAATTCTGAAGTTATCAGGAGAAATTAAAAGCAGTTCAGGAAGAGTATCTTGCAAAAGGCAGCATGGGCAGCCGCGGGTGTGGGGACTACGGCCGAACGGCAGGGCCCGCAACGCGCAGACGGCGCCAGGGCTTCCCGGAGCCGAGTGTTTGGAAACAGCGACGTAACACATGGCCGCAGCCAAACATCAGCCATCTGCTCCTTTCATTGGGGAGCACAGCATTTCCAAGAAAAGTAAATATTACTTTCTAGAAATGTATTTGCTGTCACACAACGGTAGGTAACAAAACGGAGAGCATTTTAATTGCAAAATCCTGCTACGTAATTAGATGCTAACCTGCTGTCCGGGACACCCGAAGTATGTACAATTATGCCAGAAATGCTAATTTCAGGGCTTCCTGTTGGCTCTGATGCAAAATGAGGAAATAAGTTTTGGAAAACGGTTTCCTTAGCAACTCTCCCATTTGGAAACTGGTGCCTTGAAATTACAGATAAATGACAGCACAACTGAAGTGCAGTAGCAGATCTCAGCACTGCTACACTATCTGTATCTATGCAGGCAGGAGGACCAGCAGTAAGTTCAGATGGGATATCACGATTTGGGATGGAATTGAGCCCTGTATTTACACAGTCTGAATACTACCATTTTTTAGGCCTTTCTGTTTCCTTTGGCCTGGGTTGTGTTTCGGCTTTTTATAGAGTTTTTTATTAAAAAGCTTGTGTTCTATGGCACACACTTCTTCGTGGATGCAAGAGGGCTGTATCCTCAGGAGAAAGGAGAATAACCTTAGCACAAAATGGTAGCTCTGGGGAAAGTCCACATCTCTGTAATGAGCCAGACGACCACAGAACCTGCAACGAAGGGAAAAGCTCTGCATTAGAAGGGTAGTGAGGCAGTTAGCACGGATATACTCAAGTGCAATTTGAGAAAAACCCTCACATTTTATCTACTCCACAAATCACAGCTCTGGCCCGCAATGTCAATTCTGTAAAAGGATCCACTCCCACAAAACCTTCAAGGACAAGAAGCATCCCGAGATGGTGCAGATAGGGCGGAGGAATGTGCCCAGCGTGTTGCACGGCGAACCCGGATCCTACTGAACCAGGCAGAGGACGTGCTCTTCACTGTCACAACCAACCTGAAACTCTTTATTTCTAGCATGTTTAACACACATGGCCAAGTGTAAAAAAGGCTCCTTAAGCTGTTTTTGAAACGAATAAGACTCTGCAATGCAGACAGCAGGCTCCTTGGTCTTCTCTTTACCGCAGACCCTGCCCAGGCTCCGCGCTCTCCTTGCTGCCACTCTACCATTTATTGTAACGAGCCCATTTCTTGCCCCCTGCCTTTGTATGCTGAATATAACATCTAAAACCAGAGAAGAAAAGCCTGTTTTCGGCCAGAGAAGTAACAGGGCAAGCCCTGCCAGTGAGGAAGGCTACAGCAAAGGCTTTCAGAGGAGCGGGCAGGTGATTTAGTGATGAAACATGGAGCTAAACAGCCCACTGCTCTTACTGGTATCAAGCACCAAATCCAAAGAGAACAAAAGATGCCTCAGGGGGCAGACTGGGTAGACTCTGCAAATGCTCAGTAACAGGGCAGTATTATTTCTTGGTTTAAAGTTTTAAATTGAAAAAAAAAAAATATATATATATATATATATGGCCTAACATTTGCCTTTGTTAGATGTGGAGAGTTTAAAATAACATAAGGTCCAGCTATTTCCAATAAACAAGCACACACACTTTTGCATTCCTATAGGGACTTGGGTGCTAATCACCCTAGAAGGCCCATACATCAGCCAGCTGAGCAGGGCACTACCCTTGGATGTGGAGACCTTAAATTTCCCCCATCTGACTGAGAACAAGGGCCTCCACATTCATGGGAACAAGGACTGGCACCCGCCTGTCCCAGCTGACGGGCAATGTCCTCATCACCAGGCTGCAGAGCCATTTGCTCACTCGATCTGGCCCAAAAAACACTTATATTTTACAAACATTTTACCTCAAACAGGAGCCACAGAGGGACTCGCTCCAGAGTCTCCGGGCAGCCACACGGAGGGAGCGAAGTCTTCCTCTAAATCCCATCTCTGAGAGAGGGAATCTGAAACCACGTCCATCCCAGCTCCATCCTCTGCTCTGGGTGTCCCTGCTGGAGCAGGGGCTTGGACTAGATGATCTCCAGGAGTCCCTTCCAACCTGAACCACCCTGTGACGCTGTGAAAAAGACCTGTCTGACACCACAGCCCGGCCCCTATCTCTCCTTCACCTCAAAGCACGTGCCAAATGCAAGTGTACCTTCTAGAAGACTTTGGCTGAACCAAATCTGCACATTCTGGCCAATGTAATCAAAAACAAGCAAGCAAAGAGCCCAGCACACTGCCCTGGCCTTAAACTCGAGCTTCTGCAATTACAGCCCTAACGGAGGTTTAGGGGCCACGTTCCAGCTGACAGTGCGGAGGGCTGGGAAGAGACGACGCTTCCTACCCGGAGGCAAACGCATTAAATGGATGCTGAAAAGCACCCAGCAGCCAGAGCTACCCTTTGCACAAGGGCACCTAAAATAAAATAAATAATAAATAATAAATAATAAATAATAAATAATAAATAATAAAATCATAAATAATAATAATAAAAACACACGACCAACAACTATATGAATCTCAGCTTTACCCACAGGAACTCATACAGCAGGCACAAAGCAGTTCAGTGGTCTCAGAGCACACTGATTTTTGGAGAATTTCTAAGTTTGTTTTCAGTCCTACTACACATACACACACTCACACAGGACAAAACCTCCTATCTGAGGGAGTCGATGTTATTTCCAAAGTTAATTAAGTGTCAGATGTATAATTAACTGCTTGCATTGCAAATGATATAATGGGAAATTTAACTGGTAAGGATTTAAATTCAAATCTTGTTCCATGAAGGCTATGACAGTTTGCCATTAACATTTTAATACATTAAATATGAAAATGCAGGCTTAAAAACAGACTTTGCATTAAAAGATTATTCACACAAACACCCTGCATTATCTACTCATTCGGTGTGTATATAAGATTTACGCAAATTTGTGGTGAAAGGATTCTTACCCCTCCTCCTCCCCTTAGAAAAGCTTCTTGTTCATACAAAAGAATGAATCCATACAACCAAAGCTCTTGTAATATAACACTGTGTTTACATTATTCCAACCCATTTCTGTCACGATGGATATGTGAAAGGCAACGTGAAAAGGAAAATAAAGATAAGCAAATAAATGCAGTAAAAGACAGAAAAAACCCCATAAAACTGCATGCATGTAAAACCCAGCTATTTCCAAAGAGCATATATAGAATATTTTAAAAATCAGAAAGGTATTGCTAAGTTTCTGCGGGACCTTTCGCTCTCATAAGCATGGCATGCAGAATTGTGTATCAAATAATGATTTGAGATGTTAACGCTCTAATGTGAAGCAAGATTTCATTGCACAGCCTGACCTCCATGCTCGACACGCAACCGGACTGCACACATCAGAAACTGGGCAGAATTCAGCCCCTCTGCCAAGGCCAGCCCGTTCAGTGACGTTCAGCAGCACATTTATGTTCTGGATTAGGATTTCATCGTTCAAGCCGTGTCAGAACCAAAACCAGCGGATAATCCAGGCACCTTCTCTGCCCCTCCAAGAGGCTGGCTGCGAAACGCGGTTTTAGACCCTGCCTATTCCCAGCTGGGAAAGTTGCAGCCTCCCACGACCCTCCCTGAGCGGGGCTCGTGTTCCCTCTCCCTCCACTGTCCCAGCCAGGGCTCCCTGGCGGGGCCTGAGTGGGAAGAGCTGCCGTTTCCTGCGGAATTTGGCCGAGCAGCTGGCGGTGGGAGAGGAGCAGCAGCAGGTCTGGCACGAAGCGGGCAGGCCAGGAACCTGCACGGACACAGGAAGCTGCACAGGGCTGGGGTAGCTGGGCTATCGTTCTCCTTTCCATTCAATTCCATTAGCTATTTAAATCAAAGCTTAATAGGAATAAATAAGATAAATAGGAATAAATAAGAATAATAAGAAAAAATAAGAATAAATAAGAAGTTATTTAAAGGATGTCAAGATTTGAGAACAGTCCTTTATAGACACCGTGTTCCCCATAGCATAAAATGTTTCATTTTCCCCAACTTCTTCTTTAATTATTCCAGTCTGCTTGAAGAGTGAACTGTTGACAGCTGCTATATTCAGATGAAATATCATGCCCTTTTTGTGCCCAATCATTTTATTCTGAAATATATATATTTTGGAAGCATAAATTGCTTCTTAATTGAAGTCCAATAGCTATTTTCAACATTAATTTTCATTAAGGTGAGCACCAAAAGAAGCATACTGATTTAGCAAATGAATTCCTAGCTCCTTTTCTTTTGGAGAGCCTGGGAGATGTGTGTGGTGGGGATAAAATACTTTTTTCCACTCCTTGGAAAGTTGTGCTGCAATATCTTGGTCTAACATGCCACAGAGAGGGAAGTGCCTATTCCTGCCTAGCTGCTCCCCTGGCCGCGCGCCCTCAGTTGTTGATTCTGTCTCCTCTGCTTTGGTCTCCAAGCTCACTTTGATCACTCCTCACACGATCTGTCTACACCCAGTCCAAGACATAACCAGGGTGCACAAGTCCCTTGCTGCAAATGATTTTAACTATATGTGAATGCAGAACTGTGCACACACAGAATCACAGACTGGTTGAGGTTGGAAGGGACCTCTAGAGATCATCCAGTCCAACCCCCTGCTCCAGCAGGGATACCCTGAGCACAGGGTGGCATCCAGGCAGGTTTGGAAGATCTCCAGAGAAGGAGACTCCACAGCCTCCCTGGGCAGCCTGTTCCAGGGCTCTGGCATCCTCACAGGAAAGAAGTTTCTCCTCACATGGAGATGGAACTGCCTGTGTTTCAACTTGTACCCATTGGCCCGTGTCCTGTCACTGGCCCCCACTGAGAAGAGCTTGGCCCCTTCCCTCCCTACATTCCCCCTTTGTGAACTTACACATGTTAATCATCTCAGCCTTCTCTTCTCCAAGCCAAACAGGCCCAGCTCACTCAGGCTCTCCTCATACGAGAGATGCTCCAGTCCCTTAAACACACCCCTTATTTCTCTTTAATAATAAAAAAAGGACTTTCCAATCTGTACATATACACATATATATAAATATACACACACATACACACACTTAGCAGTCTGAATACTTACTTCTCCGTACACAGTTTGACTGTGCAGAGCCAGTAGTCAGGGTTCATGACTGTAAGGAGGCCACATTTTTCTTGCAAAACGCCCTTCAGGCTATGTCCATGAAAACAACTCCCATCTGTGTTTTCCTCAGACCAGCTGAACTGAAAACTGGAAGGATTTGGCTTTTCAGCAGGTTGCCACGAACCAGAGAGCTTGCCAAACTGATTCTGTAAGTTCACAACGATTTCTGTACAGATAGAAACAAAAATCAACACACAAAATACCCCCAAAGTATTAGAATATGGCTTAGAGGTGATTTACAGAGGGGAAAAATGGCTATCAGTGCCTATTTTTTTTTCCTCTCCCCCTGTGCACGATATACCGAGACAGCCTAAAAGTCTGTATGTTTTCTCCTTTCTATTTAATATTCAAGTCTGTCATATATTTCAGAGAAAGATTTTGAAAGACTAATCCAAATACCATGTCTTTCATACCTACTGCTGTTGGGTATGATATTAGATTTGGGGTACTCCCAAAACAGACCCAGAAAAGCCAGTAAAACCCACGAGGGTTTACTGAGTCGACAGGATTTACTGAGTAGTTTCCTGTGGAGCAGAAGTAAGGTCAACTCTTTTTCTATGCATGTAGATATACGGTTAAATTTTTCACTGGGCATGTTCCCACTGGAAAATAAAAAAAAGAGAAAAGAGAAAAAGCAAGAAACAAGAAAAAAATACTATCTTTCTTCATGGCTTGTGAAACACTTAGAAATACACTTTATCTTGTCTAATATCAAAAAGCACCTCATTTTTTTCTTAGGGGGAGCATTTTATAGGGTTTCTTCTGCTTCTTTCTGAGAAGCAGCAGAACCTGAAGGAGACTCCAGAGCAGAAGAGGAATTATAAACAATGAATGACTATTCTCTTTTTCTGATAAACACAAAACTAAAGGCCATTCAAGTAAATGATGACTTGGAAAAAAAAATCTATAGAACCACTGCAGGATCTCTCCTATATAATGTTGAGAAGAGTAAGAGAGTAATTCCACTCTTGCAAGAGAAATCCATCAAGAGTTATTCCAACCAAAGATGATGTTATAGCTTGTTCAGAGTCACTGAAAAAGTCACTGCCAGAAACTGGTTGAGCCCATCAAGAGAAAGACGCAACTTGCCAGACTTCCTATCACCTCCCTCCCACTGTCCTTCACTTACTAGAGAAACAGAATGAAGAACTTCAGGTTTGAAATTTGGCTGAATGAAAATGTTTTCCCTAAATTCACAGGTAATGTGTTTAACTGATACCAAAAAGAAGAGTATTTTCCTATAGATATTTCTAGAACCTCTAAAATAGGACAGATGGATCTTCACTCTGGCCATATAGAACTAGCTACTTAAACAAAGTTAAATTCAGACAAAACCTCCTCACTTTCTACAGGAGACTGCAAGAATGAGTGGGAAAGAAGGGGGATGTAAAGGATCTACCAAAGCATATTCTAAGGTATGAAGACAGTAAAGGGGAAAAGGCATATAAAAGCCATGGGAGAGCCAGAGCAGCCCAGGAAAATCACAGTTATCTAAAGGCAGCTGACAAATTGGTGAAGATGAGGGCAGAATTCTCATTCTAAGATTAGCTTAAGTAGGTCATTTAGGGAGATTGGCAAAGGCAGCTTGAGTTAAACTTCAGGGAAACGTCTGACTGACAAATTCCAGCCATAGGTTGTAAAATAGTACCTTAATTGAGCCCAGAGATAAAAGGGAGAAGGGGAAGTATTTTAGGATGTAAATGTTATCATGGTTAGGGCGTGCAGATTTTTGATGATGGGAAAAGTTGGAGCACATTTTTGCATTGATTCAAAGAGGCAAAGTTTACTCACGCCTTCGCTTAAGAACTTTAGACTTCTTCTTGGCTGAATAAAAGAGTGGCTTTTCACATCTCCACAGACACCTATCAATAAGAAAAAAAAATAACTGCAAGGGAAAAGACAGTGGGAGCAAGTCTATAGAAGAACAGTAATTTCTTACAAATCGTTTTGGAGCTATTGAAATAATCTAATGGTTAGTGTCATTAAGGCCCCTTCCACACACTGTGTATACAGCAAGCCTCTTGCCAGGGTAGACAAACTAAGGCATGTAATCATAGATTTACTGTAGTCAGTTAATTGTTTGATTGTATAAGCTACTTGTCACAGAAAGTGAGTATTTAATTATTACGCTGGATAAACATTACGAGTGTAAATAGGAGGCTAAGATAGGCACTTAACTCTTTCAATCACCCAAGCTGACTGTAACAAACTGTGGCAAATTCCTAAACTTTTCAACTTCTGTGAGGAGTCACAATTTCTTGTTAAGACTATCAAAATATATATCTATTTAAACCTCTTACTTGGCTCTTTCTTCATCCATTTTCTTTTGTTCCACATCCAAAGTATTTTTTATAACCTTGTACCACTTCTTGAACTCGAAATATGGACCATCTAAAGAAAACATGTGACATTAAATTTTTAAGTATGAGAAGAAGCAAAAGAAACAGGTAACATTGAAAAGGTTGTCTACGTGCAATCAGACCTCATTTCTCCAGTCTGTAAAACACAAGTAATGTTTAATGCACATAGAAGACATACTTGCTTTAGCAATTTACTTGGCAAACAAATGAAAATCAGAAATGCAGCAAAAGATGTCTGAAGAACTGTGGAGGAGCTCCAGAGTTTTATACAGTTCTCATAGGTTTAGCACTATTCAAACCTTCCCTCGTTTTCAGAGGTGAACTAGATTTCTACAGGGTCAAGTGGCCTTCATCTTTTTGCAAGTTGCCCTCAATGTATTAATGAAACTTCACAGATCAAGTTTAAAAATAAATGACTATGTTCTAAAGAAGCTCTGACACAAGATTTCAAACAGTCTGATCTCCACAGTCTTTCCTACCACCTATGAAATGTTAGAGGGCAGAAAAGCCAAACTTGACAAACTGTGAGCCCTTTGAATCAGCCTCCCACTTAACTCTGAGTACAGGAACTTCATTCACTGACAGGGGAACGAGTATCTACTAACACATGCAAAACCACGAGGGGAAACGGCATTCCAGCATCATGTTTAGCACCGATGCTCCACGGAGGCACAGGACAGAAGTGAATCAGCAGGGTACAGCAGGTATAAGAATCCGAGATGAAACCACGTATAGATACGGAGTATAATTTTAAAAGTATAATCAACCCTTGCTGTGCGTGGGTGCTTTATCTGCACTGTGAATTAAGCAGGCACTGCATTTCCCCACCGCCCCAGCTGCACTGCGTGTGCTGCTTGCATCATGCTCAGCTGTGCCAGCTACCTGTTTTGACTGTTTTGGGGTGACTGTGCAACCTTATGTATGTTTTTTATTATCTCCTTTTTTGCTTTATTCAAGTTATTCTGGCACGGGATGCTTTAAATACTAATATACAGATGGATTTTAAAAGTGGCAGACAAATGCAGGGAAGAAAAAGTCATATTTATATTTATATTTATATTTATATTTATATTTATATTTATATTTATATTTATATTTATATTTATATTTATATTTATATATAAAAGTCTTTTATTTATATATTTATTCTTTTTTAAGACTCAAAAGTGAGATTACAAGTTCTTTTATGAACTCCTCTAATCATGGAGTCCTGGAAGACCAGTCTAGGGAAGAAAGTTTTTACATTTATCTTACTTTTCACTCTCTCCTTCAATATCTACTACAAGCAAACCCACTATCAGAGGCACCAGTTAGGCTGCACTAACCTTGTATCTGACCAGTGCTGCTGGTCTTAGGCTGATATAGTTGAGATGACTGGAAAATACACAACTCTATTGGAGAATACTGTTTATGTTCAAATAAAATGTGACTGAGATGTCATATATTGTGACATCTATATGCATGTGACATGTATATGCATGCAGTTCAAGCACAATCACACACACGAGTACTAGCTACCTACAAATACCTATGGTGCAACTTGCAGTCCGTCTTGGAAAAAATGGAAGAGCTGAATTCCCTTCCCTTGCCACTTGGAGAACGCTAGAAAAAGAACTGTTCAACTGAAAATGAACATAACCTGGACCTTTAAAACTCCGAATTCACCATTATTCATTTCAGTGCAGCCTTGCCATGAGGCCAGAGGCAGTTTTGAGCTTAGACACTAATCAGTACCCTAAGAGAAATTCTCCTCTGGTGCTGCTGCTCACTGTCAGTGCAGCACAAGAACACAACAGGGGCAACACCGAGCAGCAGGGAGCAGGTTGCACCAGGAGACTCCAAGGTTAAAGGAAAAAAAAAAAGTGGGCTGGTAACTCCCAAAGGCGACGAGACTTGTTAATAAGGGAGAAACTCCATTAAGACATTAACGGCTTTGAGCCCCAGCTTGCACAGAATTGTGCAACTTCTACCTCTCATCACTATCGTGTATTTTGCCTATTCAAGGCAAACTGTGAGGAAAAAGCAAATATATTTGTGTATCTATTTGAAAACCAGTTTCTTTTAATCAAAAATAATGACCATCTCCCTAGAAGCAGCAATACTGGTGTTTGCTGATATTTGCCAGCACTGATTTTGTTACTGACTTGAATTTTAAAAAGTAACGCAAGGGTCAAAATGAATCCACAACTGGATGGAAAGTTTAAAACCCAGATCCCTATAACACACCTTTGCCCTTATCTCCAAGTGTGATCTGGATAAGAGCAAGGGAGCATCTTCCTGAAGATTTCTAATCTTTGATTCAGTCTTTTTGCCCTCAAAGAACCATGTTCACACCATTATCTTCCCTATCTTAATTGCTGCTGGCTTTTCCACACTCTCTCAGGACTATTTAGACTAAGAAAACAGATTACATCTGAAATATGTTACACACTACGACATTTTATTTAACATGACTAAACAAGTTTGGATTTTATCATAAATGTAGTTTGATGCCCCTAATAAGTATCTGCTATTTATGATCAAAGCGTGTTCCCTCTTTACAGTGTAAGCATTTAGCTTCACCTAGCCTACATAAAAGGACAGAATTCTAAACAAAAGAGGTAAACACGTAAAAGGAAAAGCAGGAAAGGTATCTAGCAAGATACGTCCCTAACTCCCCTACTGGGGACAATAAAAAGTACACAGGTAAATGGAGACATTTTTATCCAAATAAGATCTAGTACTTTTTTTAAATACGGATTCTAAAGAAAAGAATAAACAAACAAAAAAGAATTAAGGACTGCTAAAAAATCACATTTTAATCATTGCTAGCATTTTTTTCAAGCAAAAATTACTTTGATTACAAAGTAATTTCATTTACAAAACCATAAGAGACTGCTTCCACTAGAATATTTACGTACCTTCTTTGTTGTTTTTATTTCTTTCTTGAGCAAAGTCTGACAGTAGCCTGAAAAAAAGAATCAAATCGACTATTTTGTTGATCAAAACCCAGCACTTTTAAGACTTTAATTATAAATTTCAAAGACAACTGAAAAAAATTGCACCCCCATTTTCATTACAAGTTCTACATGTAAACTAGTGATTTCAAAAAGCAAGTAATATTTAGGACAAAGATCCTTTTAAATCTTATTTTTTTGTGTGTGCGTTACTGAACTAAATGAAAATTCAGGTATATACATTAAACATTAATAAAGACAAAACACTTAATACATCGCTTGCATTTTTTGAATTTTGAGGCTTTGATACATGTTTGCCTGCATACTTACCATTCGTAGTGATCATCTAATAAGAAGAGTAATTTGAGCACCACTACAATAACTGCTGCAGCAAGAACATCATATTTCACTTTCCTCATAGACTTATTCTCAGGAACCAAAGTCAGGAAATCTGCTTCTCCTACGTGGATCTTTTTCACCACTCGACAAGTCCAATTATGCAATTCATCTGATTGTTATAAATAAAAACATGAAATGAGTATGTTGAGACAAGCTAAAAGCACCTTTTCAATGTAAATATGTTAAGTGATTTGAGGAAAAAAAATGCTTATAAGTTTTGGGACCACCGGATACTTTTTCCCACCTGAAAGCATTTTTATTACTCATATTTTTATAAATATTATTAAGCAATCTTCATTATATTTATATAAAGAAACAATTGTGACCTATTATAAATGCATGGGGGGGAAAAAAAAGGCAGACTTTTAACAGTGATTGGATGTTATTCTAATTATGTTATTAGATCATCCTGAACACTGTTCCAGGAAATCCTATCTTAAATCTACATGAATACATTTCAACTCCAACCTTAACAGAAAGAAAACTCAAAGTCTCTAAACTTTTCACAGCCCTTTTGCTGCATGCCAGGGAACTAAGCACAGATGCAAGGACGGCAGGAGGCTGCAGCAGAGCACTCAGCAGCTATCCCAGCAAAAGAGCAGGCTCAAGCACAGACATTCCTAATTGAGATTAAAATTAGCATTCCATTGTAAAGGCCAACAACTTTGCTAGCATGGTGTGTCTTTAAAAAATGAATTAAAAAACAAGGTACAACTGCAGCTCTACAGCTCCAAAAGAAGCAGTATGATATCTATACGGTCTCTCATTACTTTATGCTTATTTTTCACACATACAAATCCCCCAAATTTCTCACCTTTCCTGTTTAGCCAGAAAGACAAGAGTTGTTACATCACCATGAGATTCCACAAAGGTTAGCAATGTATGACTAAGTACAACGCTAATCCATCTCTACTTTGTCTTCTCTTGCTGCTTACAAAGAGTTCAGTATGAGCTACTTTTTAATCCTCTCATTTATATGAAGTTAAAGAAAAAGCGACAACCATGAGAGCACTTCCAAAATATATAATACATATTTTTACAAATATTGTCAGTATACTTTATTTTACTGCAGATACTTTAAATGAACTCTGTTACTATTTAACATGCGAAGAGGCAGTGCCAGTTCACTGCTTTATTTTTTTACAAGTTGCTATATAGCAACATTAGTCCATTTTTCAAACGGCAAATAAAATGTTTCCTCATGATAGAAACGTTTGAAGAAAATGCAAAGCACAAAATATTCTTTGGGGAGTTTTTCAGAGTATTTAGCTAATTTGCTAATATCCAAATCAATGCTAATAATTCAATTAATACAGTTACTTTCCCCTTCTGTTTATATATACATACACAGCTATATACACATATATATATATAGGTCTCACAATGAGCTGGTTTCTTTTAATTCCTCAGACTTGTTTTTAATAGAAAGGGGAATTCAACACATACAAATCACTCAGATTGATGGTCTGTGCAGAGAATTAGGATTCACAAAGCAGTCTTTTAGAATACTGTCTTAGCAACTGTTTGGCAAACATTTATGTTAAGTGATAGAAGAAGGAAGCAGTCAAAGCTGGAGTGCAAACCAGTTGTTAAAAGGTGCAGATTTAAACAGTGTCACTCTAAAATAGTGACACTCAAGAACACCTTTTAATTAAAATTCAGTTTAGAAAATTACAAGCTCTCTCAAAAATAGTAGTGTGATATATTTAAAGAAAATATCTTTCAGATTCAAAGTTAAATGTGTGTAATTCAGCAGGAAAAGAGTAGGAAATTCTAAAATAATAATTTAAGTCTTTTCATTGGGGTTTTACATACCAAATAAATATGTTATCTGTTGAGATTTGAGAAAATATTTACCCGGTAAGTTAGCTTCCATCAAGTACTTCATGCACAACATGTCTGGATGAAGAAAGCAGCTCTCTGTTATATCTGGAAAACGAGGCAGCTCCAGGAAGGCAGCAAGGTGAACCATTTTGTCGTGCACTTCTTCATAGACAGGCCATGACTGAAAGACAGGGTTAGAGTGTTTGGTGTATTTGTTCTACTATTAGTTACAGATTTAAAATATTGCAGAATTTAAAGCAGAAACACCACTTTCTTTAGCACCTTATAGGAAACAATCATACATAGAGTTCCCCATCAGACTTGAAATCAATCAGTATGGTGTAAAACGGTCAGTATGTTTCCATATGCTCCAAGACTGAAAAAAACAAAACAAAACAAAACAAAACAAAACAAAAAAAAAAAAAAAAAAAAAAAAAAAACCACAAACAAAAAAAAAGAGGACATCATGTGTGCAGGGGGGTTGGACTAGATGACCTCTGGAGGTCGCTTCCAACCGTAAGCATTCTATGGTTCTATGATCAAATCACAGAATAGCTGAGGCTGGAGGGGACCTCTGAGACCAGCTAGTCCAAGTGTCCTCCTCAGAAAGCAGGGTCACACACACCAGGTTGCTCAGGGCTGTGTTCACTTGGGTTTTGTGCAACTTCAAGGATGGAGGTTCCACAACCTCTCTAGGCAGCCTGCTGCAGTGTTTGGACACCTTTACTACAGAGAAATGCAATTTATTGAATTGCACTTTGTGGCTACTGCCTCGTGTCCATTCCCTGGGCCCCACTGAGAAGAGCCTGGTTCATCATCTTTACACCTCCCTTCAGATCCGTACGCACATCTGTGAGATCCCTGCTCAGTCTCTTCCTCAGGCTGAGTCTCAGTTCTCTCGGCCTCTCCGTGCACATCAGATGTTCCAGTCCCACCAGGATCTTCATGGCCTTTCACTGCACCCGGCCCAGTACATTTGTCTCTCTCTTGCCCTGGGAGTAGTAAACACATCACTCCAGGTGTGGCCCAGCAGTTGTGGGCACGGGGGAAGGATCAGCTCCTTCAACCTAAGGACAACTTAATGTCCTTAGTTGCTCAGAACATCCATTGGCCCTCCTGGCTGCAAGAGCACATTATTTGTTCATGGAATTTAGTGTCTACCAGGACCACCAGGTCCTTCTTCGCTGAGCTGCTTTCCATCCACTTGTTCCACTCCATTCCTGGATGCAGGAATACCCTGTATGGGCTTATTCCTCTTCAGGTGCAGGACTTTGTACTTCCCTTCATTGAACTTCTTACAGCTTCTATCAACCCCTTTCTCCAGCCTGTTGATCTCTGGTCTGCAAATCACTACCCCCAGTTTTCCATCATCTGCCAACATGCTGAAGGTCGACACTGTCCCATCGTCTAGGCCATTAATGAAGATACCAAAGAGCATTGGCCCACTGGTGACCTGGGAGGACACCAGGAGCGACCGGCATCCAGCTGGGCTTCATGCCACAGGCCACAGCCATCCCAGCCTGGCAGCTCCTCCAGCCTTCAACTCACAAGGCAGGCAACTTATCTAGTCTGTACTTCAGTTTGTCAACAAAGAAGTTACACGAGAGTTTTAAACATCTTATTTACGGCAACATAAACAACATCCACTGCTCCTCCCTCATCCAGCAAGTCGTTTAGCTCCTCACAGAAAGCTATGGAAGTAGTCAGACACAACGTCCCCTTCATATATCCTTGATAACTACTTTTAGTCACCTTCTTGCCCTTGGGTTTGGAAATGGCTTGTTAGCTCCATCCCATTCCCAGGCTCCATCACGTTCCAGTCTCAGTGTGAGGGTGACAGACTCAAATTCTCCTTCTTGCCCTTTCTGACAGCGGGGTTGACGTTTCCTCTCGTTGAGGCTCCCGGCACCCCTGGTGACAGCCGTGACGTTCCCGATGCGGAGCGGCCTCGCTGCCATGCGGACCAGCCCGCACCACCCGCACTGGTGCCTACGGACCTGTGTGTGTCCCGGGTGCCTAAACCATCCCTACCAAGGCAAGCCTACCTTGCCCTGGACATCCCCAACTGGCTTCACGGAGCTGGTATTGCTAAGGCCAGGATTACCAGCAAAAACCAAAGCAAAGATGGTACCTTGGCCTCTGCTACCAGGTTGCCATTCCCCTTCAGCAGCAGGCTCACATTTTCCAGTATCTTTCCAAAGAACCTCTACTAATATTTCATGCAAAAATAAAATTCTAATTCCTTTTCTGCAACTCTTCTCAAAATCACTGACTATACCAAGTTCTCCCTATTTCCACTGAAGCTTCTGCTAGAGAATTAACTCGCAGCCAGATTCTGACATGCTTATTCCCAATGAGCTCAAAAAGGATCCGGTAAAGTTTACTGAAATAAGGTTTGGACTGTGAGGTTTGACCCTCATTTCTTAATACTTTAACTGTTTTATTAAATATTGTTCATACTTTTTAAAAAAAATGCTTTAATTTGGATGTACCTGGATGATTTTAAGTTGTTCAGACTACTTCAGTAGTTTAGATGTATAAAAACAGTGCATCTTCTGCTTGTTTGACAGCATCTTACCATGTGTTCAGATTTATCCAGTCAGTTATGTTCATAAGGTACTTTCCTTTTCAGGAGGACAAAGCAAAGGCTTACACTTGGTCCACGATTTAAAAATTTACTGAAAATGAATGAATTCAGGGTTCTGTTTTTATAGACTAAAAATTCACAGTAATTACACTTCCAGCAACAGCGTGACTGAAATAACACCTTTTCATTCAGTTATTTGGTTTAATCTATTTTAATACAAGCTACACAGCCAATTCTGTAATTGAATAGGTTTGAATGATTGCCAACCTTCCCATTTATTTCTAAATGATCTTCCCTCAGACTGCAGTCAAGACTTGCTTAATTGCATGAACACATGCTTAAGCAAATAAGTAATTCTACCACCACTTGTTATTACACATGCATCTTTTTGTAACAGTTAGGAAGTTGTATCATGTTCATTATGTTTTCTAAACAGTGTTAAAAAGTGGTTTTGACTTCTATGGGCCTACCTTGAGAAACAAGAAAAACATGCATTACCAGGCTTCCAGAGAAGGCCAAGCTTAGAGCACTTTCCATTCCTTTTAAAAATCAGGTCTAAATTGAAAAGTCAAAACAGTTCTGAAACAAAACCTGCATGGTTCATAACTACCTTTGGGTGTATTTAGAGAAAAAATAAAGTGGATTTCATGAAAAGCAGATGAATTACAGTTTTCTTAGTAACATATCAGAGAGGAAAATGAAACCAAGGTAATAGAAATTTGGATATTGAAAGCATCCTTATTCTCAGACATTGTGCAAGGTAAAGAATATAGCTCCTAGGTTGATAATCTAGGAAAGGTACCTAATGTCACTAGATAGATTCTCTTGACTGAATCAGGCTAAGGAGTGAATCATCCCTACCTTCTTTGGATAAGAAAATATATATTAGAAAATATAAATACTGTAAATACAGCTATCCCGTGGCTTATTTTTTTAAAAGGATGTTAACAGACATTTAGTTGGTGTCTGCTGGTAAGAGAGGCAAACACAGTTGGGACGTGCAGATTTAGGAAGGGCCTAATAACCCACCGTAATGTATCACCACCAAAACAACTGCTGGAGAGCAGGGCTTAATCCCTAAACCCACAAACATTCACTGTAAAGTCACTCGTGCTGCAGTAGATTCAGAATAAGGCAGAATTAACCCAATGACGAGTTTCTAGGGGTACCCAGCAATCTCCTGAAGTTTAAACTGCAAGTGGAAGCTGAACCAAATGCAGGATCCCATCTCAGCAGTGACACCACATCACAGAGAATGGCTGAAGGCTTGAAGAGCAAAAGCTGAAGACTGCAGCGTGCTTCAATGAGCAAGTATTGAAAGCTCTTGCCAATTTCTACATGCATTTAACAACCTGTTTAATTCTGAGAAAGACCTAAATTCAAAGACCAAATCTTTCATTCCATATTCTTTGGTCTGAAACCAAAGAACACCCACTTTTCATGAAATGAACATGCTAAATATTAGTAAAATACGTTAAGAAAAAGCAAAATACAATTAGCCACAAAAAAATTAACAAAATTTATCACCTTCCACCTAGCTACGTAACTCTCCCAGGAAAAGAGAATAAAAAATACTGACAAGACAAGCTGTGCTGGAAGTCAACCCCTGAATCAAGCAGGAAAGCAACCCCAGAGCTGCAGCCTCCTCAGCTCCAGGCTGGTCACCTCCAGCACCTTGTGATTAAGCACCAGGAGAGGAGCACTTGGGGAAGCAGGGACAGTGTTGGATCATATCCCACATCTCCTCCAAGTATAACTTTTTTTCTTATTCATGATTTTGCACCACGCTTCTTGGTTCGGATTCTGTGCAAAGTATTAGGGACAGCTGCCTCATCAGTGCAGTTCCTGGGCTCTCACCTTCTGCTTCCAGAACGTGGGAATCATTCCATGTACAAGCCTTTCCTACAAACCTTTAAGGACACCTAAGTCCAGGAAGACAGAATGCCCTTCTAAAGCTGTATCATTTGACTGCTTTTTTGGGTATTTCACAAGCTGGAATTTGTTCAAGACAGGTCAACAATAACAGAGCCTAGAACATGTCTGGATTTGGATATAGAGGTTATTGAGGACATACTCAACAGCTGCATCTTTGAAGTCTTTATATCTTCATCCCACACATATAGAAGCTTTAAAACACAAGTCTTCTCCAGAAAGTAGCAAAAAAAGCTTAGTACTATTTGAGAATAGTGGGTTTTTTGGCCTTATATAGCAAACAAATCAAAATAAACACTACTCAGCTGGTAAAGAAGCATCTACAATAAGATATTCATGAAGATAAGTATTTGTTACTCTCTCAAAATCAGTTTTCTTTGTCCCTCAAAGGTACAACAGAGTCTCTACCTGTATTATGAGAGAACAACGTGGTTTCCAGAGGACAAGGAGCCCCATTATTAATACGTTGCTCAGATCACAGCAACGAGCAGCTGTTTGGGGTGAGCCAAGGCTGCAGCCTCTCGGACTGGTTTGGACAGTGCCACAACGGTGCTGATCAACAGGCACCAAGCTGCAGACCTTGCCTGGCTTTCGCGACTCGTGTGCAGCCTGCGTGGCTTTTGGTTTTAAATTTGCCCTCTCTCCTTTCTTTTATGATCATATAGGTCATTTTCTTCTCCATGACACCATTCCAGTAGTAATTATTTACACATTCACGCTTGATTTTATTGCAATCATTTATCTTGTTTTTTTCCTTTTAAAAACACAAGCTGACTGCACAGCTACTTCATTTAAGTCCTCCCTTTTATCATGTTTCTCCCCTGCAGACACCTCTCCTGTCCAGTATTTTAACTCAGCACAGTTCCCCTCCCCTTCATCCTTCTATCTGTGAATGTCCATCTACTAATTCTTCCCTTCTTGCTTGTTTTTAAGACTTTGTATATTCCTGGGTTGCTGCTGCTCAGCAATCACTATATTTTCTAAACAATTATTTTAACCATCATTTAATACTGAAGTCTAGTAAGAATTCACGTCTCCTCATTATCACTTTTTTGTAGGTCTCAGGAAATGTCTTTGAAACGTGAAGTTTGGATATGCTTGGAATGCTGAAGACCTGCAAGAAAGAGTCATCTTTAAGACTGCATATCAAGTTAGTCTAGATTAATTTTGAAAAAGATTGTGCCAAGCTTTTCAGGAAATGGAAAAAAAAAATGATTATCTAAATATGAAGTTCTGAAAAATACCAAGTTACAAAGCTTGGAGCTGTTTTTTTCCACATTACTACCCATAATTTGGTTCAATACTTGTCCCTAAAACAAAAGATAATTATTGTAAAACACAAACAAAATCCTTGATGTGTGTTAATACCTCGGAATAAGGTCTGCACTGACATATACGTTACTGGGAACGCAGACTACCTATAAAACTGTACAAGCAGCTTAGGCGACTCTTTGGTGTCAGCAGGGAGCAGAGGCGCTGCGGGTTGCCGCTACCTGCAGGGGCTGCAGCCCAAACGTGGCCTCGCAGCGCAGCAGCCCCTGCACTTTATGCAACAGAACCGACAGCAGAAACTGCATCTGCTGCAAAATGCATACCCAAAGCGGTACCCAAAACACAACCAAAATACCTTGTGACTCAGTATTTATGTGACAGACAGATATCCTTCAGTGAGGCCGGCAAGGTGAAACTCCTACACTGCAGTTTTCCCTCCTCTCCCTTCCCTCATTTGTTCCCCTTGCTCCTCAACAACTCACCTCCCATACGAGGCTGCGCTCAAGCCTCTTGCTGGTGTTTATTCTTTTTAAATGTCATTTCCCCCCTTGCTTGACCTTTAGCCACCTCTCATGGACCATCACCATTCCACCCGGAACAACAGGAAATTAATGCAGTAATTATCACCCAAATTAAATGCGCGTAAACACTGTGTATGATTACTTATAATAGCCTTTACCAATAATAATCAGCATACTTACTAATACATTTCCCCCCTAGCTAAATTAGACTGCAGAAATAATGCAGTCAGCTTTGTTACACAGTTAGATTGTACACGGTCTCACAATAAGTTTTAGTGAGAGATTTCTTTACCATGGCAGAAGGTAGACAGCAAAGACACATACGGTGTTGAAGAAGGGTATTTTAAGCACTGTCACCATTGCAGTATAGAGATGTTCCAGGAGGGGAAGTACCGGAAAATATGGAAATAGGCTAAGGAAGAACCATTATACCCCGTTGATACATTATTTCTTGAGTTGCTATCAAAAATAGGAGCCCAGATTCAACAGACGCAGCATCTGACTTGATACCGTCACCGTTGTGTGGAGAGGACACGTTTTTTCAAAGGCTGATATCCATGAATCACATCCAGATGCTGATGTAAGAGTGAAAGGGTGTGCCCAGCATGACTGAAAGGGAACCGAGTGACAGGAAGAACGAAGAAGGGTGAAACTCCTACGAATCCAGCGAGATAACTGCCAGGAAAATGTCCAGCTCCTAAGAGCAATTCCCCTAGGGAAGATGTGGAGAGACCAAGAGCATCCTCACATCTGTTGCTTTGCAAGCCTCTCATTAGGCAGAAAGAGTAAAACTGGGTAATAAAATCAACTTGTCCATCTGGGATCCAGGCAAACACGCTGCCCATGCCACCTGCTTGGCAATACATGGTCAGGAAAAGAAACCAACCAACCACACAGCCAAGGTACCACTTGAAAACCACACAAGAAATAACACTGGCAACATCTCTCTCCCTCCCTTGATAATTGCCCTTTAAAATCTCAGTCGAAACAGCTACCCAACTCAACATCCCAAAGTACTCCTGGATATTTTTGCAGAGTAAGTGAGAAATAAATACCCCAGGTGTGCCAGGATGTCGGACTGCAACTGCCACACGTGGCTTTTCCTGCAGCATTCAAGCCTAGGTAGATGAGCCAGCAACCCCCATACACGAGCAAAGGCCAACTGAGCATTCACAAACTCTTCTCCTAGACAAAGGTGAGAGATTTTTATTTGGATGTACGGGTGAATTTTTAAGTATACTACTTTCAGACAAGACATTTAATTCATTAGATGATTCCTGGCCAAGGTAGTTTGTGAATAAATGAGTTTCAGAATTATTAAACCAACAGAGACTTGTGCTTGAGCGCTGCCCTCCTCGCACTCACAGGGTCAGTCTGAATGACAAATACCCCCTTCCTACAAAACGTCTACTCTTCTTGCAAACAACATGTAAGGCAATCAGAAGCTCAACCAAATGCATTGAAATTTAGGAGTTTAGGGACAATTTTTGTTGGATTTCATAAACATTTTGGTAGGTTTGTTTTCTTTCTTCATTAAGTAATGCTTTAAGACAGGTATGGGCAAGCTAAAGTTTCTGTTACACAACAGCAAGCTCCCATGATAAACTTGATTACAATAACCTTTTCAGCAGTGAACTTCCTCCTCAGCTGTTTTTTTTTTTAATAAAAGCCTCACCCTTATTTTCATCCTGCATTATTTCCAACCCTGAAAAAGCACTACATGCACCTGTTAAAATGCACAAAAGCACAAAGGTAGAAGGGAAAAAAAAAAAAAGAAAAAAGAAGAAAGAAGAAAAGCCCACACATCTAGAGAAAATCCCCCCCAACCAAATGAAGATTACAGCGCAGCCCACAACACGCACAGACCAAAGGAGCAATTGCTGCTTGCTCTGGAAAGGAAAAGTAGCAGAGCTGATTAGCAGCATTTGTATGGCTGCAATTTTCTATCTCTGAAAAGGCTTTTTTTTTTTTTTTTTTTAATGAACAAGAGCGGCTGGCTTGTGTGTTAATTTGAAATTCTTTAAAGAGATTCTTGAAAAAAAATCACATGGCAGTTAAGCTTATTCAAATTTCAGTCTTGAAAGGAATGCTGTTCCTGATCCTCACACATCACACCTCGAAGGGGATTTTAAAGGATCTCAGCAAACAGAGGAGCTTGTCTAAAGGTAAGTCGTGGCGGATACACTTTCCAGGGAAGCAGAGAGACGTTGCCATTCCAGTTTGAATTCTCTGGGGGAAAACAGAACGAGTATTTTGACCAGGATTAATGAGCTAATTAATAGACAGAGTCAGGAATGACACAGTTTGAATCAGAACACAAACTAAAACATAAACAGGCTGCCTGGTCTGCGAGACCAACATAAACCACCACAACCTGGTCTGCGAGACGCTCCTGCAGTTCCTATCAGCTGCCTGCTTACGTGAATGGACACCGGCAGGGATCACGGTCAGGATCAGACTATTAAGTGCTATAAAACCCTTTTGAAAAGTCAGCATAGCAAAAAAACACAGGAAAAACCTTGCAGGACTTAGGAAATCTTCAGGCTTACGTGTGACAGAGCTCCAAGCTCACGCTGCTGCCTCAGGCAATCTCTTTGTCCCAGTTTCCTACCTTGGACGTACAGGAGCAGCAATAACCCCTGCTCACAGCCCAGGCCTCCAGGAAGGGTCCCACAGCAGGGAGGGGGCTTGGCTGGGTTGAGCCTAAGAGAGGAGGCTCCAAAGAAGGAAAAGCAGCAGATACTCATTCTGCAGCGGCTCTGGCTCTGCACAGCACGCACTAAGGCAGCCCTGGACTCCCACAGCACCTGAAGGAAGGGGACAGATAGGCTAAACAGCACTCTCTACATATTAAATTAAGGCACTCTCTTCTAGTCATTCCAAAATGCAGTATATACCTAACTTTAAGACCTTACACAACTCAAAGACAAGAGAAGAAGCTAGCATTAGCCCATCTATTCCTAAAACCTAAAACCCATGCTTACTTTCGGGGCAAAAGAGAATGGCACAGGCTGGAAGCCTGGTTAGAAACACCAGAGACTACAAAGGCAACCTGCTCTCTGCTGGGTTTGCTGCTCCCAGAGAGCTGCCACCTGAGCTGCTGCCTCCTCTCACACAGTTTGTCTCGTCCCTCCTTGGGCTACGTTTCCAGGCTGGGATTCCCATGAAGGTTCCTCCTTGTTGCTGGAACCGGGACTACCAAAACCATTGGTCACTAGCAAGGTGTGCAATCAAAGCAACAAAATGCTAGGTTTTTAGATAAGCAATTCCTGCAGTTGCTCCACCAAAATTCCTCTACTCAGCTCTGGTGAAGCCGCACCTGGAGTACTGTGTTCAGTTCTGGGCACCCCAGTATAGGAGGGACGTGGAGCTTCTGGAGAGGGTCCAGAGAAGGGCAACCAGGATGATTAAGGGAATGGAACATCTCTCGTATGAAGAGAGGCTGAGCAAGCTGGGCCTGTTTTCTCTGGAGAAGAGACGGCTCAGAGGGGATATGATTAATATGTATAAGTTCAGGARGGGAGAATGCAGGGAGGAAGGGGACAGGCTGTTCTCACTGGTGGCCAGCGATAGGACGAGGGGTAATGGCCACAAGCTGAAGCACARGAAGTTCCGTCTCCAGGTGAGGAGCAACTTCTTTACTGTTAGGGTAACAGAGCAGTGGCACAGGCTGCCCAGGGAGGTTGTGGAGTCTCCTWCTCTGGAGGTCTTCAAAACCCGCCTGGATGCCACCCTGTGCCACATGCTCTAGGTGTGCCTGCTTGAGCAGGAAGGTTGGACTAGATGATCTGTAGAGGTCCCTTCCAACCTTAAATATTCTAAATATTCTGAAATATTCTGAAATTCCAAAAGGATCGGTGGAAAATACAAGCATGCAAGATTTCTTTCCAAAAAGCAGCTTTTGCTTAGGAAAGCTTCATATTTTCATTACCTAATGTATGCAAACCTATAGCAAAGAATCCTAGAGAAGAAGCTTGACTCACTTTCAGGCAAGGATGTAGCATCCTTACCATTTATCCATCCTTCAACATTTTTACATTGACCTAAGGAACAACCACAGATCTCAAAATAGAAAATTTAAAGGACATCATTAAGTTTACCTAACTTAAAAACTAGAACTATGATTTAAAAAAAAAAAAAAGTTGTCAGGGACTAGGTAATGAAAAATGAAGCTTTACAAGCTTAGAAATCTCTGCAGAACACAAAAAAAACCCCACAAACTAGAGTCCCAGCTTCAGCGGTAGAACATAAAGAGCAGCTGTTCGAACAGCTCAGACCAAAAAAAATCTATCTGGCCTCACATCCAGCACGGAGCAACTGGGATGAGGAGGGAGGAACTGGGACCTCAAGCAGCCCACAGTGCCACTTTCCTGAATTCATGTCCAGCTTCACAAAAGTCATACTCTAGTCTCTGTATTTGTTAGTCTCGGTGTCTCGTCTTTCAAGGCTTTTGTCCAGTCTTGATCAGGCTCTTAACATCCAAAATGTTACCACAGGAAGGAGTTCCACACATCACCCAGAAATTGTATAAAGAAGCATTTTCTGCTGTTTAATCATGAACCTACAGACTAGCAATTTTTGCATTAAAAGAGACATTGAACAGTTGCTCACAAACACTTTCCACAAACCATCTCTGCCATATCTGCCAAGCTGCCTCTTAGTTACATTGAAGTCTATACAGCTGTTTTTTGGAGGAAACCTGTCCCAAACATCTGATAATCCTCACCATCATTCTCCCTACCTATTCCAATTCTTCTGGAAGATTTTGAGAGGAGGGAAGGGAAGAAAGGAGAGAGAAACAGGATTGCATCAGCATTTAAACATCATGGATTTATATACTAACATAAAGCTGCTTTGTACTCTACCCTTTTATTAGAAGTCAGGAATTTATACTGTTTATATTTAAATTTTAAACATCATAAATTTAAATTTATCTTGCTCTCCGGGCGCTGCTGTTATCGATGCTACCATGTTCTTGTACCAGTCTTAATTTAAAATTCTGCATGCTCTTAATTATACAAGGCTCCACAACCCCTTCGTGATGCTGTTTTTGAACATGCAGCTGCTGTTAGCCCAGCTACAACACCAGAATCATTCCTTAGCACCAGCTTTCAGAGGACAGTGTAGGTTTTGTACACAGACAAAGCAGAAGCCAGCACAAACGCACCCGCACGCTGCGAGCATTTTGTTGGCCATGAACTAAAAATCACGGCCTGTTTAACAGTGCACGTATTTATCTGTTGATAGTTACCTCATGGAGGTGCTGGGACACACAGTAGACATCAGTAGGAAAACACGTATCTGTGTGTTACGATAGCAGCTCACAGGTCAACGAACTATGATCTCTTTTAAAGAACTTTTTTTCTTCGAGACATCTGGTTAAGACGGTCGCATTTTTCAAGACTTCTTTCAAACTGTGTGTAACAGATTTAAACATTTTATTTTTCAAGAAGGAAAAACGAGAACAAAGGAAGTTACATGTACCTCTTCCATTTACACTGGGCTTTTTAATTGAATTTTTAATTTTTATTTTTAAAATTTTTAATTTTAATAAGATTAGGATTCTTCAAAAATGACTTCTGCAAGCCTAACTAGGGTTTACTTGCATCAATGGCCTAAATTTTACTTTTTCTGCAGTGGTTTATTCATCAGAAATAGTCACTGAATTCTTTTATTATAAAAAAAGAATTCCTCAGACTGGAGAATGCCTTACTTGCAAGCTCGTTTTAAGACTCATTTTGAAAGAGCAATGTTTATTTAGAGAGTACTTCTTTGTCACCTATCAAACTAGCAATACCAAAGCAGTCACCACAAAATACAAACCACTTCCATAAAAAGAACTTCAGTGGAGTGACCTCATGCAATACTCAAAATGTAAGAATAAAAAAAAAAGAAAATATACAGAGGAATTTCGCTTCTCCTTAGCAGGTGGGACAAAGTAAAGCCCTAAAACAGTGATTCACTTCATCAGTCCCTCCTAGAAGAGTACTATAATTAGGACGCCAAATCCACACCCACAACTACAGAAACACGAGCACTTAAGAAATACTGTCAAGTTTATAAACTTCTATTAACATATCCAAACGCTGTAATGAAGCAAATGCTAATCTTTCTGCTTTTAAGTTGATGAAATTATACACCCATAAAGAAAATCTTTGATATAAAGTGATTCCAAAGCCTGAACTGCCATTTGCTGTATGAAAGCCCTCAGCCACGCTGCACCCAATTTAGGGTGCAAACCTAGAACTGATAAAAGCAAGTCAAACCTGAAAGAGAAATCAGCCATGAGAGCAGGACATGTATTTTTTGTGACACCAACAGCAGCTTTTGCCCTATAAGCATGAGCAACCATGGCAGAGCTTACCCAGAATCTCTAGCCCCTGGCACTAAGGGCCAAGAAAGGCAGGTGTGAGCAGCCTTGCTAAAGCCAGTCCTAAATAACAGCACCGTCGTGGACACTGTGTGATTTCCTGTGCACAGCTTCAGCACAGACGGGATTTTTTTTTTCTGTGCTGCAGCTGAGTTCACAGAATCACAGACTGGCTGAGGTTGGAAGGGACCTCTAGAGGTCATCCAGTCCAACCTCCCTGCTCCAGCAGGGACACCCTGAGCACAGGGTGGCATCCAGGCAGGTTTGGAAGATCTCCAGAGAAGGAGACTCCACAACCTCCCTGGGCAGCCTGTTCCAGGGCTCTGGCACCCTCACAGTCAAGAAGCTCCTCCACAGGCAGTGGAGATGGAACTGCCTGTGTTGCAGTTTGCACCCATTGCCCCTTGTCCTGTCACTGGCCACCACTGAGAAGAGCTTGGCCCCTTCCTCCTTACATTCTCCCTTCATTAACTTACACATGTTAATCAGATGCCCTCTCAGCCTTCTCTTCTCCAAGCTAAACAGGCCCAACTCACTCAGTTTCTCCTCATACGAGAGATGCTCCAGTCCCTTAATCATCTTTGTCGCTCTCCACTGGACCCTCTCGAGAAGCTCCACGTCCCTCTTGTCCTGAAGAGCCCAGGACTGCACTCCAGGTGCAGCCTCACCAGAGCTGAGGAGTGGGGCAGGAGTGGGGCAGGATCCCCTCCCTTGACCTGCTGGCAACACTGCTCCTGATGCAGGCCAGGATCCCATTGCTTGTATTATATAAGGGAAAAAAAATTTAGGGGATCCAAACAAATTATGAAAACTTATCTTTTGTTCTTAAAGTGAGTGAATTACCAACTTGACTCCTAGACTATGCTAAGCTTGCCCCACTCTACAGAGAAGAACTGAATGCAGACAGGAAGAGACAAGCAACAACACTCTAACAAGATCCATCTCCCAGACTCACTCCATCCTTCCTAAGTATACCTAAAGTTAAGATAAATAATGAAAATCCACTCCTGAAGTGGAAGAGGTAGCTACTTTTGCAAAGCCTCCAAATTAAGAGCCTTCCTACCTAGAGACACTTCAAACACAGTAAATATTTTATCAATCTGTGATATGTTTAACAGCAGCAAACAAGATAGAAACAGTTCAAAGTATACAAAAAAAAATTTAAACAATCATTTCCTTGATAAATAAGCAAGGTAACATGATTTGTATACGTAAACGATAAATACCTTCCATGTGTTTTTCCATGCTGCAAATTGGAAAAGTAGTTTCCAAGAAACCTATAATACTGATGTAATACTGCTACTACTGCTCAGAATTTCTTCCTAGTACTCAACTCATACTGCCCAGACATACTATAGGAATCCCAGGCTTCAGAGAAGCTGGCAGAGATAATTAGAAATTAATGAGGGCTCAATTTTAAGCTGAATCTAAAATTGAGCTCTTAGCCTTCAAAGCTTAAGACTATTGGCCATACAGTCCCATACCAGTCGCATACAACAGGTAATCATCAAAACACTAAGCAATCTTCTTAATCCATGAGAAATCCTCCAATTTTATGTTTCCCTTCAGGCTGTCGATTCTTCTGCCCCCGACATTCACAGGGAAACCAAAACTAGTAGGAGTCTTAAACAGTTTTAACTGACAACTTTAATTTACAAAACAAAATGGCTTTTACTATGCTAGCACAATGCTAAATCGGTTCCACTACATTTTTGTGGCACAGCCCCATTTACCTCAAACCATTGCAACCAAAGCGAGCAACCACGTTGTTACTAGATGGGCACCAAGCAGAAAACACATATGGGACACAGGCATTAATTTCAACTGCAACTTTGACTATGATCAGGAGAATCACAAAGTGGGGTAAAAATCGGGGTCAGGGATCGTCACCCTCCTGATGCAGAGAAATTCAGTAACATTTAAGCTCATTGTGACATCCATTATCAATATTAAATAGCCATTTTGAGCATGGAAAAGCTGCAACAGCCATTAAGTTGTAAGCAGCAAGGAAACTGTCAGAAAAGTCCTTGAATTTTAATGCCACATGTAAACTGTTAAGTCATAAATGAAATATATTAACAAAAACAAAATCAAAAACAAAAAAAAAAAACAAAGCAAGTTTGTTCTGTAATTAGGAAAAAAACCCACATAGCTCCATCTTTTAAAATTGTGTGCAAGGAGAGGAAAATTCATGTCTGCAAAAACGTAGAGCAGTATCTGATCAAACTGAGGATTTCAAAAAGCACAGGCCCACGTAATTTCCACACAAGAAGCTTCAAGGAAACAACTGAGGAACTCCCTGAAACACAAATGTTGTTTTTTAAATAATATTAGGAAATTCTAAAGATCAAAGGACTCTCAAAATTAATATTTAAAAAAAAATGCAAAAAGGGAAGATTCAGGAACTAAATGGCATAATTAGCTTGGCTTGGGTCCTGGGCAGAATAATGCCGCGACAATGGGAAAGATGGAGGCTAAAAATACCCGGCCATGGAGGCGAGGTCATCGGAGGGAAACCCGAGCGCAGCCCCAGCGCCGACGGCATGAGGAGCGGCGCAGGCCTCAACGGTGCCGCTCGGGAAGGCCCTTAGGCCTCAACGGTGCCGCTTGGGAAGGCCCTTCTCTCCTGGCAGACCAGCCAGCTGGAGAAACGGGGCTACATCCAACTCACACGGCGACACTGCCCCATGACTCCTGGAAGCTTCTGGAACAGTCTCCATTTTGAGTCACAGCATGGCATAGCAAAGCAAATTGGGCAAACATGTGTCGCTCTTGCCCTCCAGGGCAGATCGGTGGACATTTCCTGAACAGAAATCTAACAACAGCCACCTTTAATATTCTTCTAACCTTAAAAACAAAACAAAGTAAAAAGATGACACAATTCTTAATAAATTATAGGGAGAAAAGAGCTATTTTCATGTCGATGGAGCTAACTGAAGGGAACTTCACTGAAGTCACACATCTTGTTTCTTCACAAGTCCACTTATCTGTGGATCACAAAAGGAGATTATTCCAGAAGCTTCTCAAAAGAACATGATCTGAAACATATTTATGAGACTACCCCTGTCTTGACACACACAGAGCACACATTCCAAAATGACGTGTTTGTTATCTTCAATGCTTCGATAAATCATGTTGCCCAACACCCATGGGAGTGACCTGCTTACCTATATATACACATACATACGCGCACACAAACACATACACATATATTATAGGTATTAAGAACATGAGAACCAAAACCAAATATTATTTATGGACATAAATGTTCTAAGGGTAAAAACACACCGTAAGAAGTAATGAAAGTTAAACTTAAAATTAGTTCTGCTTTGCTATCTTAAGACAAAGACAAAATAATTGCCTAAAAGAGAATAAGATATGTAGGCTCCCGGTCAAGAATATAAGGAAAATATATGAAAAGTTGCTGCTAGCTCATAAGAAAACAGATGCTTTTGAACAATTTTATACTGAGACACACACAAACACTTAAAAGCAAAAACCAGAGGGTGTGTATTTGAGGGATGGATTAGGGGATCCCTACTTCAAGCCGAAATGGAGAGGCAATTTGTGTGTAGCTCCACTATGAGACAGACTAAAAACAAAACAAAAAAAATTATTTGTTATTAAAAACAAATTAGCCACAGAACTTTATACGTAGTACTACTTATTTTAAAATTCGTTTTATCTCCTACACTAGAGGGATTTTAAAGCAAAAAGAAACAAAGATGACTGTCAGCTAAAAAAGATGACTGCTCACCAAAGATCTTGCTTGATGCATAGAGAAAGCTTTCATGGAATGGAATGAGCATATATGAAATCTGCTTCAGAAAAAAAATGTGGTTTTGTCCTGTAAGAGGAAAATTTGCTTTTCTTCTATCATAGCTGAACTTCAAACTTCTGAACTAAAAGTGGAAACAACCTGCTACTGCTGCCGTTTAACCATGAACCCTCTGATAATACGTTTAGGCACAACCTTTTATCAATGGCTAATTCGTTGCACTTGTTTTTTACAGCTTTAACTTCAACTTGTGTTGTTCCAGTACGTTTTGAGGAATTGGGAGATCGCTACTGATTTTTTGGGAAGCCACCAAGAGTAGCTTTATATAAGATGATGTTTTGTCTGTATTTTACTGATAAAACTGATGCTTAGTGTAACTTTGAGTCCTCCAACCCGCGACCACATGACTTGATAAAAATTTGTGCAGGGAAGTTAGCACAGGATTCAATTAAATGCACTGAATATCGGTTCAAAAACACGAAGGGACAAATTGAGTATTTATGTCCATTATCGAGATTTTTGGTAATGTCTGCAGCTTACATTCACCACCAAAAGACTTGAACAGTGACCAATTACAGCTCTTAAATCCTCTGCTTATAATGATCATAATCTGATAAAATGTTTGATCATAACTGACTACAGAATATGCAAGCAGCAAGATCAGTGCTGAAACCTGATGTGAAGAAACAGCAGCTTGTAGTTACTGTTTGCAATTCTCAGCCTAATGACACAGTCAGAGGTGCTAAAATAAAATAAACCTGAGGATACATTATTGAAGGACGAGTTAAAGTAGAGCAGAGAACAGATATTGCCTGAAACAAAAAGCATTAATAATAGTCCAGTGACTGAAAAACAAATCATATAATATTAGGCTTAGAGAAAGTAGTCTATGGATCTTAATAAAGTAAGAGTTGATTAATATGTACATACAGTTATGAATGGAGGGGAGGAGTTTCACTATCAGACAAGAAATTTTGTGTGGAAAACAAGAATTACACAAATTCAGCTTTTAAAACAGATGCAATTACATAGACTCAGATTCTATTAGACGCAGACTCATCATAAGCAATGTTAAGACAGAAAAAAAATCAGATAAAGTGACAGTTTTCTTCCAGTTTGTGGGGAAAAAAAAAAAGAAAATATGTGTATGCTATGCATATAGGAGGGTGAGGTGGGTATACGCCCTCTTTTATATAAGGGCTAAACTGAAGTGGTTTTGAGAAAAAGCAAGCTAAAATGGAGTGAGGAAACCCACTGCATCTGGAGCTGCAATCACACCATCCTGCACTGTGGAAGCAGCTAGACCTCGTGCAAAAGCCCTCCTGGATCCTGAAGGAGCAATCGTGCTCCCCTCTTTCAGCCATATCTCCCGCTTGCTCAGGAGTGTGGTACAAGTTTTATGGTTATAATTCATATGGAAAAAAACCACATACACAAAACCCCCAAACCACCCCCTCAAAATAAAGATTATCTTCTCAACAGCTCTCCACCCACTGAACACAAGCTATGAATTGCAAAATGGCAACATTACTCATATCACCACACTGAGGGCTTCAGCACCTAAAAGCAGACCAAAATCTAGAATCTCATGTTAGCAGAATTTCTGCTTTCTCCTCTTAAAAGCTAACACTTTATTTGCACACCTCAAAAAATCCATAGATAACCCCCTCCCATCCTCTCCAGGTGTACAAATACCAGTGGGAAGTCATGACCAAACTACACAGGACCCCTAAATAAGTGACATTTTACACTGCACTCAAGGCTGTCCAACATCCCTCGGTCTCTAGAATATGCATAACTTTTTATGTAGATTTTAGGTTTAATTCATTTCAATCAGCAGAGCAGAAAACAGAGTAAGAGAGTCTAAAACATAATCTACAAAAATAAGCATAAACTAATTCAGGAGATACTTTAAATATTCCTCCCCCCACCCAAAAGGTAGTATATTGCCTTGACAGACAATAAAAACAATGTATGTTTACCAATTTTCCAAGAGTTTGTTGTTCTGCATATCTTTCTTCCGTCACAAGTACTCGTTGATTTTAATGTCAGTATTATCAGTCTAATTAATACTGGTTAAAGATTAAGGCTGACCAACTTACTGAGTGCACTGATTTCTGCACAGGCTCCAATAACGTGAAATACAAATTTTTTTTTTTTTTTTTTTTAAATACATCTTGCCCTTTAGGAAAAAGAAGTTACCTCTACACAAAAGATCTTCAGATCAAGCCCATATAATTTCATCTTCTCTGGAAAACATTGAAAAACATTCAAATATGGAATATGGCCTTCAACAACAAACCTGCATTAAAAAAAGAGAGCATCAAATCAATATATAGTATTTAGCACGACAAAAGCATGTTTATTCTGAAAATACTACATAAAAATATTAATTTCGGATTTAACATCACCATTAAGTTGCCTAAGCAATTCTGTCTGAAGTTACACAACCTTAAATGCTCCATTGCCACAAAAACCAGCTCCATCATTCAGTAGGCCTTTAAAATGAAGCTCAGCTCTGATTGACAAATGATAAGATTATGGCACGGAGCTGACAATCAACACGCTCGCATACGGCTTGTTCTGCACATTCTTCATTGATTACATTTTGGAGCTTGCTTAGACTCCTTACGGTCGTATGGAATTTTTCTTTCAACATCCTGAAAGGCAAATTTTAAAAACTGACACACACTTTCCACTGGAGGAGTCAGATACTGGGGCTGGGAGGGAAATCACAGAATTACCAGCATATACGTGGAGCTGATCTCCATTAATTTCATTCTGATCAAAACATGTTATTTGGATACAAAGAATCTGTACACCAATATATGCAAAGTAATTTATTTGTACTCAAATAATGCATTTTTATTTAAAACTGGCTTTGCTAAGAGGTGAGCAACAACACTTTGCTTTTTTTTTTTTTTTTTTTTTTGTAACATTCTTTTGTATCGTCTTTGTAAGATAGGATTTAATAACAGCTACTGAAAAGCAAAAACACTCAGAAATGCTACCACAGAGGACACCTGCTCTTATCCAAGATCTTAGCTGAGATTTACATCAGGCAAAGCCAGCTCTAAAACAGTAGGGACCATCCCAAGGAACTAGTCACTGCTCTCATTCCAGAGCAAAGCAGATCAGCGGCCTCCCACGGCATTAATGTAGAACCATGTTCCTGCCTCTTCTTCAAAACAATTTTATTAAAAAAAAAATTAATCTGAAAAAAAAACCAGAACAATTTAACAGAGAAGTCCTTGTTACTTAAATAACGTTAAAGGGTTGAAAACAACATTCCTGCACAAACTCCCTCCCGTCTCACTATGGAGACCAGCAACTTCTGGGACTAAAAACTCTGCAAGACCCTCCTGGATTTCTCCAGAGTTTGTAAATTCAAAATACGTTGAGAGAAAAAAGAGCAATACCTAAGTAGAAGGATGTCTTCACAGCTACGAGCATCCAGTGTTGAGGAAGTTCCATCTCCCTCTCAGTTTCATGCAGTTACAAACCTGACTTCTGTTTCTCAGGACAGTGCCTTAACCACACACTTGCTGCACATTGTTTAACGTGTATATATGAAAGATGCCTAAAACTCTATGTAAAGGCAGGTTACTGCAAGGGAAGGTTATGCTTACGTCCTACATTTGTTTGAAAATATTTTTAACTTTTTGTTTAATTTTTTAAAAAAGACCATTAAAATAAGCACATTCTTACTCAAAACTTTTTCTCCACTAGAATTAGCCTAGCATTTAGGATTTCAGCAATCTGGAAAGATCACTTCAGCCAACACCTTTCACTCTGAAGGTCTGTACAAGAAAGGGTCTTGCAGGGGCCATTTTATGGAAGTGTGAGATGTACATTTTTGTTAGTAGTTTCCTTAAATAGTGCGAACAGCCACTCCCTACCCCAGCACTGGTTCCTGTATTTGGCAGCCCAAAGCCAGCAGCAGTCGCCCTCCTACCCCACTTGCTGGCTGAGCACCTCGTACGGCGGCTCCTTGGCTCCTTTTAGGCAATATTAGCTGTGACAAATTAACTTAAACCAGAGGTATGTTTTCATAAAGAGCATTAAATCAGCCTAACAGCCTGATATAACTGGGCTTATTTCCCTCCTACTCTTCTCCTGGGCTGGCTGTGTGCTCTTCATACCATCCTGTTGCACAAACTCATGTAACTTGCAGGCTACTTTCCAGCAGAGAAGGGGCTGTCTCCTGTCATTTTAACCAAGGACTGGATGGCAGAAGGATCTAACAAGAGCTGGAGGTGGCAGAAGGGATGCTCCACACAGCCAGGAGGATGGAGAAAGGAAGGAAGACCTTCCCCTTCCAGCTGCCGTTCCCAGCACAGGGGGTCATGAGCTCTGCTACAAGGCAGCCACACATGGGATTAGGTGCCACATCTGAGGAGCTGGCGTGAAGAAGCTGAGAGTCATAACCCCCCAGAGCCAGCGCAGCAACAGCTGGAAGGGGACAAACAACTGCTGGAAGGGGACAAATAACAAAGGTGTGGTGGTGCTGGCAGCTAAGCCAGGAGCTGCACAGGGAAACCCCAGCTCTGCTGCCCTCCCCTGCCACAAGCTCTGGGCTCCTCCCTTGCTGACAAAGGCACCCGGGTGACTTCTCATCCAGAGGATTAGATTGAAACCTGCCCTTTTGTTTCCCACCGTTTGTTTTCATCTAGAGACATTTCCAGGCTCAGCTCACTGCAAGGACACTGCTGTTGGCACAAGGTGGAAAGGGTGAAGCAAATTAGGCTGCAACACTCATTTTTTTTTTTGCAGACATTAATCTTTTGCAACATTCCTTTCCTGCAAATATACTTCTTTCTGACTAACTTTATTGCAGATTGATGAGTGTTTTTGCCCAGGGCAAAAGAAAGGGCAGGAACACTTAATGAGGGACCCCAACAGCACAGCCTGAACGGAGCACAGAACCCCATTCCTAGAACCACATCCTGCAAGGAGAGTCCCGAGAAAACAACAGCATTCCACACGCTCAAAAATATAAACAAACATAAATAAATTCCAACAATGACATCTGCTCCAGCCTGAAATTATTGTCTCCATATATATATGTATATAAAGTGTTCTTCTCTGTCATGTTAAAGTTGCTTTCATATTCTAAAAGATGTACGAAACATATGAACACTGTTAGGAACAAAATGTGTTGAGGATTCAATTTAATACTTACTCCTCAAATCCTAGATTTGGAATAGCTTTATCAAACAGCTTGCTGATTCTCCCAAACCCTCCACTGACCTGACAGATGATCAAAAAACCTCCTAGGACTATGCAGTATCACTGAAGCCCTTGAGAGGCAGATAAAGCACAGAGTCCATATTCTTTTAATTATGGCAGCAACGCACATTAATCAGGTCCAAGTATGAAAAAACCCTTAGTCCTCTGCCTACTACAAGGAAATGATGCATATGTTAAAGCCACACAAACTGATTACAAGTTTAGTCTTGCCAGCACAGTTGGGTATCACCCCAGCTGGAAGGTATTAGCTCACAGCCTCCCCAGCTCTAGCATCTTGAAACTTCTTCCACAAACCAACAGTTTTATTATTTAGGTAAATAATAAACAGCACAGTAAATATCATTGTGATTCTTCACAGTGAGAAAGGATTTAATGCCTTACGTAGACTTGAGTCGCAGGTTGCTGAAAATGTTATTTTTAAAACAAATCATTCTCGGATGAGCTAATTGTAGTGTTTTCTGCAAAGTGTGTCAAATAGCAAGGAGGAGGGTATTTTTGGTGTTGTAAATCCTTTAAGGGCTGGCAGGTTGCCCTACCCCGGTGCCTAAGCATGTATCACAAGGGAGGAGCCGCAGTCAGCTGACTTCAGGGTAGGGAGAAAACCAAACCCAGGGAAAAACAAGGCAGAACTTTAAGCACAATTGTAATGCAGGTGGTTTAAATAATACTATTTGCCTATAAGGACTTAAGAGGTAATGCTGAATATTTATTATTTTCTCTGCATAGTTTTCATCTCTGGCCTGTCTCTATTTTGATGCATCTTAACACAGACAAAAATGGTCACACTGTCTGATTTTTAAACTTTAAATATTCAGAAGCTAGAAAACAAGGGGTTTACAGTAGTTCATGCAACTTTTCTTTCCCCTTCTTTATCAAACCTGAGAGGCAAGACCTCAAGCATAGGTAGGTAAAGCATGCTAATGTAAGGACAGTCTTACATAACTTTCCGTATCATTTTAAGAACATTGCAATACAAATGATATTCTTTTAAATAGGACTTTATGCATTTAATTCAGTTCATATGCTCAGTGCATTTAAAGCCACTGGATCATTCTGATCCCCCACGAAGTTTACCCACTTACATGATATTGAACCCATAAATTGTATCCCATAAACAAATGTGATAAGCTCTGAAAATGTGAGTATGAAGGAAGTTTTCCAGGTTCCAGATCATTTTTTTTTTTGCATTGCCCAATTATAAAAACCTGAATGCAGCAATATACTCTTAACATTCAATGAACACAATCCTGCCCGTTACTGCCCTGTTCCTATTACTGAGGTCCTTGCTAACATGGTGCTGTGGTTATAAAGAAAAGTTTGGTTTCCATGATAAAGCAAACCCAGAACAGGATAATGCATTATGCATTTTTATCTAATCTTCAAACAGAATGGGCTAGGCAAGAAGTCTTTATTACTGTGCACCATTTGCTCTGACCCAGCATCTGCGATTTACTACTTTGATTTTTGCATATATATAAACATCAGATATGACTGATTTTCTAATAATTGATAAAAATCCAGAGTAGGCTGGGATAGTTCCGATTCCCGCACTCCTTAGGAATGCATTAATCAACAGTAAATCTCGTCATTGCCAACTACTTTCGAGTTCTGGCACTTCTTATCTACTCAGCATCTACTTTCGTATTGCAAGGTGCTAGCTTGAGCTTCAAGTGAAGCCACATTTTAAGGTAAACATTTCATAAGTAGCAGGTAGGCAACAAAAGCATATCCAAATCTGCAATGCTGCAATTCGGATTGATGAACACAAGGGCAGTCCCCTAAAGTTAAAGGATTATTTTTTTTTTCCCTAGAAATAAGTCATGATAACTGCAGTTAACTGTCCCCTTCCAGGCATAAAATTTTCCCCCTTCTTAAAATGTGTTTGGAGTATTTGATACCCACCATTCTCAGAAAATCTGCCCAAAGGGGGAGGATGAGAAAAGGGGCTCCAAAGGCAGAGAGGCCATTAGGGAAAATTAGGCTTTGGGGTAAATTTCCCTTATATTAGCCATAGATTCAGCAGCAATACCAGTTACATGCATCACGGAGGGAGGAGGATGTACTTGTTGCCTTGTTTTTAAAAAGAAATGAAAACATCATATCAACTGATTCTAGGATTCCTGTTTATTTTGCCGAGGTCTGACTTTCCAACTTACACTTACTTAAGTCTTCCTGTTCCTTAAATTTGGGAGGGGGAGGACAGGGCATTTTTCCCCATCTTTTAGAGCCCCCCACTATTTCAACGCCTGTTAAAAAGATGTATCTTTACACAGAAGGTCTTTCAAGTTTTCAAAAAGCAGCTGCACAAAATTTTCTATCACAGAAAAGGCAACTAACTCCACAGGTCACCTCATTATTCCTGAGCATATTATTAAGCAAGCAGAGATAAAGACACAATTAAAAAACCCACATCTATTATTCATAAAAGCAACAAATATTTCACTAGGAGCAATCCATACCTTAAGAGATCAGATAATGTCATTGATTCTCTGAGCCAGAGTAAGGCCATGTAACAAAATGAAAGGGTCATGGGCATCGACATCCTCAGTTTGTCCTTCTTGTTCTTCCTGGCGTGCAAGGTACCGTCCACCGAGCCCGAGCAGGCAGAGGTGCTTTCTTTGGTTTATATTAAAAAGAAAAAAGATACCCAATATGACATACATATGATACATAGTAGAAAAAATATAAAGGAGCATACGTGGATGTTTGTTTAGTCCCTAGGAAAATTTTCAAATCACTACTATAGGTGTTAAAACATAAATCACTATTTTAGTGTGTTAAATAGCTTAACTTTTCAATTTATTCTTCTACCCAGATATTAAGACAACTAATTCATAAACTGCTACTTTGCTTGACTGGGGTGCTGGATAATACAAAGAGGCAAAGCTCACTCTGGAACCCAACTAAACAGATCTTTCAATGGGACTTACTCTTAAACCTGGAATCCTAGAAAGCTGTTACCTCCTATACAACACATAACCAATAGCAGTTATGACCTGCAAACACTATTTTATATTTGAGAGACAGGGAGCAGGCAGGGGAGAAACAAGGAGGAAATAAAAGTGATATGCCAAAGTGAGCACCTCAGAGTTGACGATCAAAACAGCAAATATAAAAGTTTCCAAATACTGAGTTTTAAACATCAGTACAGTCAGAATTATAAAGAGAACATGATTTATATTGTTGAAATGTTACTTAAGTGTGGGTACTGTATAGCCATCTCCCGTCTATTCTCTAATCATAAGAAAGTATGCATTATTTTTTTTTTAATCTAAACTCAAAGGATCACCTTCAAAATACAAATGTGGCAAATGGTAGTAAAGTAGGTGAAAAGACCCAGCCTATTCCCTTACTGCAGTGAATCACTAAAAACTGAGAGAAGCAGAAATAAAGAAGTTTTATAGGGAGAAGTAATGTAAAAGTTAGGAACCTTTTCAGCAGCAAAACCTGGGAGGTCAGGGAAGGAAAAAGAGAAATCAAGTCTCCCTTCCATTCATCATAAACCAGGACAAATTTGACTCCATAGAAACTTTCTCACTCTCTTTAACCAGCTGCTGTTCGAACACAGAAGGTTCAATTCCCAGCTGGAAGCTACGGTCCCTAAAAATAAGGCTGCAGCTCATGGAGTCTGGCGGGTCTGTGGTTGGGCTGACTCAGGGGTGAGAGGCCTGGCTCCCCCTGTGAAGACACAGCGACAAATATTGATTTTTGGAGACAGAATTGGGCTTTGATGCCACCTACTGGCTTCAGCAACACCCGAGACTAGGGACAGAGCAAGAAAATAAAGGGACCGATTCAATCGTATCTGGTACAGACTAAATAGGCCTACAATGGAGCATCCCAGAGTGGCTACTGCCTATAAGGGCACTGAAGAATAAAGGCAGTTAAGCCTTTCCATCAACAGTTTCATCTTTTATACGCATGCATGCGCTTAAAGGCAGCTTCACGACTGAAGCTTCATTATTATAATTTCACATTCAATCCAATTTTAAATAACCCTCATTACATTTCGTGGTTTAATGATGGCATGCAATTTCCCTTGCTTCTTCCAGCTTATTCAAGGCATGACAACACACCATTGCACACATCTAACAATTAAAACTGTTTCACGGGCTTCTCTAACTGTAGCTCCCTGCTGTACTCAGGGGAATTTTCTATCATCCCTACCCAAAAATAACAAAAAGTGATTGCACATTAGACAAGCTTCTTAGTAGGGAAAAAAATAAGTGTCATGGTTTCCTGTGTCTAGCAACAACAACTCAGTAGTAACTGGCACAGAAAAGGAAATTACGAATCCTCACAGTAATTTACAGTTGACTAAAATATCAATCTTGTTTTATTTGTGTCAAATTTCACTATACAATTGCCCTTTTTGTGTAATTTTTAGTGAAATATCTTAAAACTACTCTAAAATTCTTAGAAATATAACTGTAAAATGTAAACAAGTAGGAAGGAAGAGGTTGCTATGGACTTCAAAAAGGAAAAAAAAAAAGGAAATGGAGTATTTTCACTAGACTTTTTTTCCACTAAATTCTTTCTCCTTAATATGTATTTGTATAAAGCCCAAGTCCTGATATGTATATGAACATACAGCAAGTACTGATATGTATATGAACATACAGCAATCCTTCACCTGCAAATCTTGTCAATTTAGTTTAATAATATACGGACTAAAAGTCCTTGCATCATATTTGCAGAAATTTGTGTCTCCATTTGTGTATTTTTTTCCCCACTCCAACCACAGGTCAAGACCTTCCACTTCACACTACTTTTAAGATACAGGTAACTATACAAAAACGGTTTCTAGATATTTATTTATTCATTTATTGCTCCTACCTGAAACTCTGCCAGTGGATGAGCCAAAGCTGCAGTCAGTGAGTGGCTCCCCATCACTTTCAGAGAGAGGGAGCAAGTGAAGAAGACCAGGCCTCTCTGGCTCACTCTCCATGTCTGTACTGCTCTCGTATCCCTGTTTTGTGTAAAGCCACAGTAGTAATACCTAGTGTTATTTGCTGCTTTAACCTGAAGAAACCAAATAAAATGTGATAGGTGCAAGATCTACTGTCTGTGAAGCTTAAATAGGAAATGTCCACCTTTTTACTTGTTCTATCAATCAACAGTAGCCTAAAATCTTGTAAAATATACTATTATTTTTCAAGATTTCCAAAGATGAGAAAGATTCTCAGTATTCGTGTTGCATTTCAGTCTGCTATAGTAACTAGAAAGCAGACAATATATAGAATCAAACTATGATGAAAAAATGAGGAGAGGTTTTACCTGAGGGGTAAATGATGGCAGCTGATGACATATTTTGCATTACAATTTCTGCCTATCTACTCATAGAGCAGTATGGTTTATCTATGCCAGAACAAGGCAGTATCTCTACATAAGCAATTTCCCATACTTAAAGAAGAATATTTTTTTCTTAAAATGTGGGGAAAAAGGGTATTTGTAATCCAGTTCAGGTGAGATTCTTTGTGCTGAGACAATATTAGCGCAAATTACATATAAAGCTTGGAAAAAAAGGATTTTCATTGTTGCAATTTAAAAAAAATTCGCAGCTGAGCAAAGCCCTTGAGCTTTTCCCTTACTGATAGCACTTTGATAGATTCCCCAGCTGGTCTCTCACAATATGCTTGTTGGCTCTTCTGAAGGTAACGCCTCCAAAAATTGCACAGAATTTCATCCTGTTAAACATAAACAAACAATGATTAGTCTGACGGACACAAGTTCATTAATTTGTGAGAGACTGAGATCCTGAGAATTACAGACTGTAATTTACAATTCAGGAATCTGAAAAATGTTCTGGCTCCCATTTTATTAACTGGGATTTATAAACTATATTTGAAGTTACCAAAGAAACTAAGTTTGTTTTCATATGCTCAGTGCTTTTAAGCAGAGTTATTTGATCCATTGTAAAAATCACCATCTTTTAAAATAACCCTCACTGTTACTCACTCACAGCGTGTAGACCTTACCCTGATTTCTACATACCTTCATTTGTGGGCATACTCCTAAGGCTTCCAAAGCTTCTGCTTGTTTCTGGAGTACAAACTGAAAGCCTTCACAAACATACCATTCCCAGCCTTCATCTATGAAACAGAACACAAAGATTGTTTGTATTTTTAAGATCATATGCTAACATTATGTTAATTTTTTAAAATAATGTTATGTTACATAATATTAACTTTTTTTTGCACATAATATTCTGTTTTCTTAGTACTAGGCCTAGGATGTAGCTCTGTATTTAATAATTGCAGGTCCACAAACTTGCTAAGGGAACCTTCTGTGCCCTCGTCCAGGTCATTGATGAACAGGTTGAACAGCACCGGGTCCAGTACTGACCCTTGGGGGACACCACTGGCCACAGGCCTCCAACTGGGCTCAGCCCCATTTATCACCACCTTCTGAGCTCTTCTTTGCCATTTATTTAAAATAACAGCTTTAGCAACTCACTTGAACCTCACCATGTTAAAACCTCTCTGCCCCAAGTTTCTGTTAGGCTTTAAAGATGTTGGGTTTTTTCTTTGCTGCAGATCTTGCTCTTACACATGCAGGAAAACAGGCTGCAAGAGTATCATGTTAACAGCAGTCACATAAGGGACTGCACAGAACTATGGGTTTCTTTTGTAGGAAGTTTGGGGGGTGCCTAATGACCTCTCCCACAGCAGTAAAAAAGCAAGAAATGGTTTAGGGCTCGGACTTGAGGAGCAAGATGGGATAAAGACAGTTGGAGCTGTTAAGCTCCTATTATGGAGCCTACCATAATATCCTTACAGTCATATTATCATATGTAATGGTCACTATTCTTCTGAATCATGAAATAAAAAGTATGGAAGGAACTCTGGATGAAAGATGCGACATTTAACTACATCATTTTAGCTACTGTAACTGTATGAAGACTCTTACACATAGGTTTGCGTGTAGGTTAGAGGGCCAAGCAGCTGTAACACAAGCCAGACATACTCTAAAAGCGGGAGCACTGTTAGACCTCACCTACAAACACACACAACTTTCCTGTTCCCAGTCACCACAAGGAGGAAATCCAGGGATCACCACAATGCAATGAATGCCATAGGTCTCATCGCAGAGTATGGGCTCACACAAATCAAACTGACAAAAGGCCACACGCAGTTGTGTTCAATGGGAAAAACACCCAGGGCCCAGAGGCCGTTTGCAGCGCAGCAGTCACTACCCACTGGGTCACTCAGGGTGCTGCAGGTGTTTGGGGCTTGTGCTGTGCTCCTGTTCTTACAGTCTTTCCTATCTACTTTTGGCTAAGACAGAATTTACTACCTTGACCTTTTATCTGATCCACTACAGCTGTTCTTATGCAAAAAGGGGAGAGAAGAAGATACATACCATTTTTTTCCTGCTTTCTTAGACCTTTGGAGATGGTCTGGATTCTTGTGTTCGAAGTAACAGCACTACTGACAACTTCTCTGGTTCTCTGCAAAACAGCAACGTATCTCAGCAAAGAAAAGGGAAAAATCTGTGCCTAACCTGCACAGATTGCCCCACCATAAAACAAGGAACTCCTTCCAATCACAGAACCAAAAAACAGTAATTCACAAAATGTTCTCAACCTTCTATTTAGGAAAGGCAAAAATTGGGAACTACCATCCTGGCCAGACAGGTAAAATCCATCAGTTTGTCTCCATGGGCACTGCCATGAAGTGCAGCACTACCCCACAAGCTGGAGCAGCACTTTGCTATTAAACTAGCTATTAAAAGCTACTGCATTTTAAAGTTTGTGAGTTTTATGAAACTGGTGCTAAATAGTCTGTTTTGGAACAACAACAGTTTTAAACAGCATTAGGTAAAGCATGAAAACGGAGGATTTGCAACACTGCCTTCAGTCTCTAATGGCAAGGAGAAAAATGAAATGTTTTCCTTAAAAAACAAGGCACAACCAAAGAGAAATGCCCTTCCCAAAGACTTGATGTTTTTACCTCTGTAACATTGTGGCAAGTTCTGCAATAAAATCTGCCTCCATCAGTAAGGCCCCAGTTCACTTCCGAGCACTGCACACAGCGCTCGTGATAATCTTCCTAAAACAAAAATAAAAGAAGTTTCACACGTGTCCAAGTGGAGCAAGCAACACCACTCCTGGGCTACAGCACAGGGGATTCGGGGATTATTTACTGAACAGAGTATTTCTGCCCTTTGTGTTAGCTGTAATTATACAATGAACAGTCAGACCATTCACTGTCAGCTGCAGATAAGAGAACAGGTAAGTTCTCCCCCTCGCAAGCGCCGAGTTCTGCGTATACGAGCACAAAGCAACAGCCGCCTCTGCCTGGAGTAGGCGCCGAGAATAAAAGGCAGAATAAGAGGAAAGGGAGAGGGGGGAAACGGCAGCAAGGTGTTTCTGGCCCAGGGGGGTAACGCGGGGCAGAGGGGCTGCCGAGGGGAGCGCGGCCCACGGGCACGAGGGGGTTACGGGGGGCCGGGAGAGGAGCCGGTGGCTACGGGCAGCCCCGGCCGGGAGCGGCGGCTGCAGCCCGGGCCGCGCCTCGAGCGGGTCCCGCGGC
>NW_020455093.1:3248043-3362851 GCF_003342845.1 Nothoprocta perdicaria
GGCGCCCGCGTTCCGCCCGCGCCGCGCTCCGCCGCCCCGCGGCCGCTTCCCGCGCCCGTGAAGGCGTGAGGAAACCAGGAGGGGACGCGGGGAGCGCCGAGGGGACGTGGGGAGGCCAGGAGGGGTTGTGGGGAGTCAGGCACTGAGGGGACAGGAGGAGCCCTGAGGGGACGTGAAGAGCCCTGAGGGGAAATGGAGGCACAAGAACCAAGGGGACATCAGGAGCCCTGAGGGGACATGGGGAGCCAGGCATCCAGGGGGCATGAGGAGCCCAGGAGGGGACATGGGGGCACAGAGACCAAGGAGACATGAGGAGCCCAGGGGGAGACACAGGCGCTCAGGGACCAAGGGGACATAAGGAGCCCAGGGGGGACATGAGGAGCTCAGGAGGGGACATGGGGAGTCAGGCAGCAAGGGGACGTGAGGAGCCCTGAGGGGACGTGAAGAGCCCAGGAGGGCACAGGGGCTCAGGCCCTGAAGGGGCATGAGGAACCCTGAGGGGACATGGGGACACAGGAGGAGACAGAGGTGCTCAGGAACCAAGGGGACATAAGAAGCCCTAAGGGGACATGAGGAGCCCAGGAGGAGACAGAGGCGCTCAGGGACCAAGGGGACATAAGGAGCCCTGAGGGGACATGAGGAGCTCAGGAGGGGACGTGGGGGCACAGGGACTAAGGGGACATGAGGAGCTCAAGAGGAGACACAGGCGCTCAGGGACCAAGGGGACATGAGGAGCCATGAGGGGACATGAGCTCAGGAAGAGACATGAGGGCACAGGGACCAAGGGGACATGAGGAGCCCAGCAGGAGACATAGGCGCTCAGGGACCAAGGGGACATGAGGAGCCCTGAGGGGACATGAGGAGCTCATGAGGAGACATGAGGAGCTCAGGAGGAGACATGGGGGCACAGGGACCAAGGGGACATGAGGAGCCCAGCAGGAGACACAGGCACTCAGGGACCAAGGAGACATAAGGAGCCCTGAGGGTACATGAGGAGCCCAGAGGGGAACATGGGGAACCTTGAGGGGACATGTCCCCTCAGAGACCAACGGGATCCACTATTTCCATTCAGTCCCTGAGGGGATATGGGGGCTCAGGCCCTGAGGGGACACGAGGAGGCTGGGGGGGACACGGGGGCTCACACTGCTCTTACCAAAGGAGGCCATAGGAATTCACTGAGCTGCGGAAAGGGCTTGGGAAGCCTGGAATGAGGGAAACGATTTCAAGTCCACTTTCAATTAAGAAAACCCCCAAACCTCCAGATCTTGATGCAGGTCTCTAATTTCTTGTACGCTAATAATAATGTTTAAAGATGTCTAAACACACAGATCTGTTATTGCAATGATTTTGCCCCACAAAACTCGAGAACTGGTTTAGGCCTCTTAAAAAAAAAAAAAAAAAAAAAAGTCCACTAAGTGAAAGCATGGGAAAAAATTAAAGCTAAAATATACATAGGGAGAGGTGAGGCTCCCTTGACAGCTGTGGTTGTATTGATGTTGAAGGATATGTACAGAGCTAGAGGGGAACTCTTTATGTTCAAGAAAAAAAGTTATTACTCATACCACCTATGATCTTTTTTCAGTGTGGGATGTACATTTGTAACATTCATTAAAGAAAATTATGCATATAATTCCTGACATGCTAAAAGGTGATTGTCAGCCTCACAGAAAGGTAGCTAATACTTTGATTAAACAGATCCTAGTTGTGATTCTAATTTCCATATTTTTTGTTTGTGAAAATACTCTTCTGGGAAAGCAAAACCATTTCATTTGATGGAGAGTTTGATCTTTCTCTAATGTGTTTCTAAGATGAAATACTACCTTGAAAAAAAAGATCAGAGTAACTGCATCTGTGATAAAACAGGAAGACTTGTGTTGCAGTTTGGAAGATGAGGTATTGATCCTACCAAGAGCTGTTTTCATGTTTGACTTGACACTGCGAATAGTCCATGGGCCTACTCAGCGGATTTATCCAGATTGAATAACTTGCTTAAATTAAGCAAGGCAATAACTGCCTTGGAGTTAGGACTTCTTTTGTTTTTTTTTTTCTTCCTAATTACAGCCAATCAACACTATTGCAAAGAAAGCTTACACATCCAACTTTGCCAATTTGTCAAAACTAGAAGCCTGCATTTTCAGTGATAGCAGTGGAAGATAAACAAGAAAAGAAGAATATGACCAACTCTGTGGGGAGCTGCAGAGTATAATTATGGGCTGATGTAACATGCCAGTCAAGTTTTGAATGGGCAAGCACTTTCCCAGCTTTTGGAGCATCCACTAAACTTTTTCGAGCTGTGCTTTCCTCAGAAACAAGCTTGAGATATAAAAAGCTACTAAACTTTGGAAAATAACTTGAGATCCACAAAGAAAAATTATACAAAGACTGACATCGTGTTAGTATTTGGGGCTGTATGTAAATGCTAAGTTTGTATAAGTATTTCTTAAGACCATTGGATAATTAGTGCAGACTAGTAATCTAGGAGCAAAAAATCTAAGCGCAGTGGGGGAAGCAAGTCATGTATCTATTTCTTAAATATTTTTTGAAATGACAAGTATAAAACCGGTTTTCCAGCATATAAAATTATTTGTAACCTTTGTCCCTAATTACAAGTTACCCAAGCATACTGATAGGGGGGATGATAATTTCAAAGCTAGGAGACAGACTGTCTTCCTGCTTCAGCTCGACTTTTCTAATTAAGATCATTATGCATAGCAGTCAGGTTGATGCAAGGCTCAGATAAATAATACGTCCTGTTGTTTCCATTGATTTGAATTTGTAATGAACTGAGTTCCATTGCTGGTATCACATTTCTGTTTCTTCCCTGCAGATTCCCTACGTGTGAACAAGGAAAAACTGCATGTTGGACGGAATGACACGTCCTGTAGCCTGCCCCTCAGGATAGAGCACATGAAACTGTGTTGGGTCCAGGACATGAACTTCTTTAACAGAGGTTCTCTGAAGAGTCTAACGTACCCTTTGCTACCTACTGCAAGGGAGTTAGAGCAGACAAGCAACCTCAACTGCTCTAAAGATTGTGAAGATCAGTACGGGACAGAAACACCCATATTCTAGTTAATAAGAAAATCTGCAAAGTTGCTAGCACCTATAGGTTCATTTCTGTACCATGGAAAATCTTTCCATGGAACAACTCATGTTGTAAGAGAACAAAGGAAAATTAGGAAAACCAGAAACAGGTGCTTTTAGCCAAACCTGATGAATTCAGTGCAAACAATCTTCAAGAGCAACTACCATAAGGAAAGGGTCAAGGGAAAAGCTGTGCCAAACCGAGGTGCAGAGGAGGGAGAGCCACAGACAGTTGTGCAAGAAGCTCCCGGGGGAGCGGAGGAAGGTGGGAAGAGCCGCGGAGTGCAGGGGTTGCAGCAAGCGCAGCCGGGCGGGATAACCAGGGAGGGGCTGAGCCGAGCAGAGCTTTGAAGGAAGCGGCAAGAAGCTCAAGTTTAACGTTACTGCTTAGGCACGCCCTGCATTGCCGCGTGATGTTTAGTGTTGATCTTACAGCTCCAGTTTCCACATTCATTTTTGTCTTAAAGCGCATTTCTAGCCGTGAAAGAAAACTGAAATATGTCCAGGCACATCTCAAGCAACAGAAAGCAGGTAGCATTTCTCCAAGGGTACTCAGGTTTTGTTAAGCCACTTGTTGGCCTGGAGCAGCATGAGGCTGGATTTTTGATAGCCGCAAGTGTCAGTACCGCACACAGAGCAGACTTGCATGGCCGGATGCACCGAGTCTGGGATTGACACCATCCCGTGCTTTGCGCAGGTGCCGCAGGGTCCCTGTGTCCCACAGGAGCACGGCCGCGTCCCAGTGTGTCACACCACGGGGAGCCGCCATCTCCCAGCTGTGTGCGTGGGGGCACAGGTGGCAGGGAAGGATCTCCCGCTCGGATGAGCTGCTCTACAAGGTCAAGGTCTCCACGTGCAGCCTCGCGGGACCTGCAGCCCTGCGAGCGGGTGGTCAGCAGTGATGTGGGAGGTCTGCCGGGGGCGCTGGATGGGGCTCTGAGGCGCGCGGAGGCCTCGCTCGAGCCTTGGCCACCTTCCCCTCGGGTAGCACGGGTACAACAGATCTTCCCTGAGGAGCAACTCGCTGACTGCTCTCTGTCCGTACCAGCAGGAATTGCACTTGGCCACCACGGTAATTTTTATTAAAAGGCCAACATGAAACATTCCTTTGAGTTAGAAACCTTTAACTGAGTTGGATTTTGTGTTGTTTCTGGCTTTGCTGACCACGAGCTCCAAAGCCTCCTGGAGGAGATGTGAAGGCCTCCATGGCACCTCTGCAGAGCCCCAGGAGGATGCAGAAGGGTCTGGCAGGCACTTCTAACGTCACTCCTAATAAAACTACCGATAGGACAAGAGGAAGTGGCCTCAGGTTGCGGCAGGGGAGGTTCAGGTGAAATTAGGAAGAACTTCTACACAGAAAGAGTAGTCGAGCATTGGAACAGGCTGCCCAGGGAGTCACCATCCCTGGCAGTGTTCAGGAAACGTGCAGATGAGGCACCTAGGGACAAGATGTAGCAGCAGGGTGCTGATGGGTTTACAGCTGGACTCGATCTTGAAGGTCTTTTCCAAGCATAACGATCTAGATTCCATGATGGTGCTTGTGAGGGGACAGAGAGCCACCTGCTGGAGCTGGGATTCAGCGAGGGCCTCAAGATAACCTTGCAGGGAGCAGCTGCTCACGGGTGGGATTTCAAATGCGACAGGAATCCGTAGGTTGTGTGTCTGGTGAGTGTGTAAATGCCTGTAATGTAAACGCGCAGTGTATCACACAGCCCTGCTGTGTGATTAAAACGAGGCAGCTGAGAGAAGTACATGTGGGGAGCACAGGAATGTAGGCAAAATGAGGCAAAATGCAGACAGTGGCAAAGCCAGGAAAGGCAGTAATGTATTGATTATGTCCTACCAAGTTCTGGAGGTGGGTTTTTGTTGTTGTTGTTGTTGTACTTTTAAGTTCATGGGCATAGAAACATTTAGTTTTTTACTGTGCAGCGAATCAATTCCCTGAAGTTTTGGAGTCACTGCCCTGCTCTTCTGCTGCAGACTTGCTTTCTCCTGCAGTCATTTGTTAACATCAGCAATTGGGACCATCAGGGCCCAAAGACTGCCCAGAGCTCTGTGACCTGAGAAATAGCAAAGATGGGTCTAATCCCTTACCAAAAATATTCCCTGGCCATCGTGCCTGCAGAGATGTGATGGGTAGTCCTGGTGGCTATTAGGTTGCAATAGGCACTGTAAAATGGCCCTTTTACTATTTCTCTCCCATCATTTCCCATTAGGTATCCTGCCCATCCAAGCAGCACACAGTCAGTTCCAGTACACAGATATCAGCCTACAGTTTCACCAAAAAAAGAGATCTTGTATTTTCTTCAGTACCTTAATGCAGCAGTAACTTTATTTTCAGAACAGGGTCCTTAGGTATGTCTTAAGAATGTATTTTATATAAACACATATTTTAAAAGTCTGCCTCAGCGATAGTCCTTAAATAGCTAAAGAAACACACAGGCACAAATGGGATTGTCATATTAGAGCTATTATCTAAGTGCTAGAGATGTTACTGTTGAGATAAATGGGCAGGTTCAGGTAATCAGACTGGTTGTTAAATCATGAGACAACAGAGTTCAGGACAGGAGTAGCATACTGAGCAGTCTTGCCTCCTTTCACCCATCCTCCAGTGAGCTAAGTTGCAGCTCCAGAAGCTTTTTTAATTAATTACACACTAGCAGAGCTCCAAGTTAAATTACATTTCAAAAAATATACTGCATTCAAAGTCACTGTTACCAAACATCATTAGCATTCACAACCATGCTACAATGTGTGCACAATGAATCCAGCCTGAGAAAGCATTCTTTTTAGGCAAAACCTTAATAGAAAAGCTTAACAGACAAAATATCCTTTATGTGTAATGCAGTTCGATTTGTCTTTTTGTTCAAAAGATGTAAATAGCAGGTACCTATTTGTATCTTTAATGGTCACTTCATTCTTTTCCCCTGTAATTAAAATGAAATCATCTCTAAAAATGCCTAGGATAGTAGAATAACATGCATAGAAACATACAGACTGAGGTTATAGCACAGAACAACTTCTTCCTGGTTTCAAAAAATGTAAATTTTCTTTACAAATGCATCTTCTGCTAGGATACTTCCTTCCTTCCTTTCATGGATCATGGGTCTTGCTAGGAGCAGATTTCCAGCATTTGTTTCATAAAGCATGATTGAAGATTCTATATTATCTCTACACAGGGATAAAGGAGAGTCAAGTAGGAGAACACTCCCAAGCTTTGGATTCAAATCTGTCAAAAGAAGAATCCAGTGGGATTCAGGAGAATCCGGAAGAACCGGTAGGATCACCTTACCTAAGATGCAGTACTCTTCAAAAGTGACATTTACGTTCAGGGCTACAAAGCATAATTGATAAATGTTAATCTAAAATAGACATGGTCTTGGATAAGTAAATGTTCAGCAATTGAAACTGAATTAAAATAGTATTTAACATAGCCTTAAACAGTAATAAAAATTAACACATTCTTTCTCAATTTCTATTCCTACCACAATAAACAACTTTTGTTATAGATTTGTCATTAATACTCATGCAGGAATGCAGAGTTTAAAAAGAGAATTTAAAAGAATGTATTTGTTCTAACTACAACACTCAAATTATAAACAATTGAAAGATGCAATTAAGTTTATGGAAAGTCATGCAGTGCATGTACTGTTTTTCTAGACAGCTATAAAAAGTAGATACGACTGTTATTATAAAAATGGGCCCTAACTAGAACTGAGATGTAATTGTGACTCCTTGACAAGCTGTTTTTTATAGTGAGCTGGAGCACTGTAGAGTTCCAGCAAACCTTTTGCCTAAAGTAATATGTTCACCAGCAACAAAGGAATTGAGTTACAAACAGGAGAAAAGTGCTGAAACCTCTTTTAAATAGAGATTTTGTGCAAAGGATGCAAAATGGAAAAGGAGAGGTGAATCATGCTCTATTTTTATTCAGTTTATCAATGTTTCACCTCCAGACTTTTTTAGTTTGTAAATGATACAGTTTTTACTTGAGGACAATGATATAATTACAAATGAAAAATGTCCATCTGGTGACCTAGTTGAAAGTATTCTTTGTGTTCCTGCTCCAGTTATTTTCCTGCTTTTTAATACAAAATTATTTGCATGCTCATTAAAGTGTAAATTTGAAGTTCCCCATCCAAAACCCACCAAGACAGTGGAAAGATTTGCACTCATTTCCATGGATTTTGGCTCACGCCCTCTGAATGCTGACTTAGGCTAGGTGTTTGTATTTGTACTGTAGGACTTATCACAGTTTGAAATATTTAGTCTTAGCTCATCCTTGTGAAACAGAGGAGTGTCACTGTCACCACACACAACTGGATCTGTAGATCTGAACGCCGTAATTTCTGTTAGTCAGAGCAGTGCATAATCCTGCAGTGCATTATTCTGTTTATTATTGCACCATTTTTTTCATTTCATTGTCCTTGTTGTGCTTTTGTTACACATTTACATGTGTCTTCTTTTACAGTCCTTGCACATTAAAAGCATATAAATAATGAATTCTCTTACAGTCCCCACTTCTTGTGTTACCTTTTCAACATTTTCTGTTGGCTCTATTGTTTTTAAAAAAATAGTCATTCTTTTTCCCTAGGCATATTGTTTACTTAAAACACCTCTTCAAGTGAGATCGCCTCCAAAAAGACTTTGAACCAGAGGTGGGATACAAATCTATGACCCATGGAAAGCTCCGAGTTCCCACCCTTGCCTAGGGAAAAAGCTAGCACATACCTGTGCAATAAAGTCACCTTCACTTCATGGGCAACAGCCTGATGACACTCTGAAGGTAATGAGTGAAATCGTGCGGTCTCATGGACCATGGATTTGGGGCTTGATCTCACCTGAGGTTTTTTTAGTGATAACCAATAAATACTTTCTTTCTCACACAATATAATTGTGGTAAAAAGGCCACGTGCCCAGATTAATGATGCCTTCACAATCTTTATTCCATTCCTTCATTTTAGCCAAACAAGTAATGCTGATTCAAGACTGTATCCTAGGTAAGAAAGCAATACTTTAATTAAACCCACTGATTTTAAAATTCTAAAGTAGTCTAAATATCCTTAACAGTCATTAGAAAGGAAGATCTTAAAGTCAGGCGAGGAATCTTATTTTCATTTTGTCCACGTTCATATGACAGGGGCAAGCAGTCACAAACAAAGGCATAAACAGCATACACCCATGCCCAAAATTGCTCACACCATTTGGTGATTTAGAACAGTAAACAAAGATAAGCGATCTGCATTGAAGCAGCTTTAGGTGACCACAAATGGATACCGCTGTTTAATTCAGCCCGCTCTCACCCTAAACAAGTTTGTTTTCTCAGCAGTGTTTATTTGTACGAGGGAGTGCTAGGAGAAAAATTCCGTCCACCTCCAGCTTATCTGCTTCAGTGTTGTGAAAATTCAGTATTTCCCCAGCCTGGGAATATATTCCGCCTATAGATACCCTGTGTTTTGCAGTGTTGCCAGCCTTTGTTGTTTGTTTGTTTGTTTTTCATTTGTTTGTTTGTTTTCTGTCCCTGTAACTCACAGCATTTTGTCTGGGACTGAAGCTGGTCTCCTGAATGGGAGACTTCCTGCAAAGTTCAGCTCTGAAGTGAAACTCCATCTGATCAACATTTCTGTCTGAAGAAGCATTGAAATGGGGAAAGGAGAGAAAGCAGAAATAGTTATTTGAAGATTTGAATAAATACTTTGGAGGATGGTGACGGGGGAGTGTTTTTTCCCCTTTTTATAATTTTTTTTGCATCTGAAAAATGGAAATGTTGAGAAAAACATAAAAACACGTATGTGAAATGGTTTATTTGAAAATAGGCAGTGAAATAATTTTTAGACTAAAATGTTTAAAAAAGTGACACAGTTACCTCCACTTCAATCCATCAAAATGCTTTTCTATAACTAATACACATTTCAACCTTTTCTCCTTCCCTGTCACAACAGACAGAATTACACTCCTGTTATTGTATTCTTGGCCTAGATACTGGCGGCCAAGCTTACCCTCAATCCTTACTGTTGCAAAACTTTGTTAACATCCCAGGGTAAGGAGTTCAGAAGTAGGAAGAGCCTGGCAGTTCAGGGGAGCTTTATTTTCTTTCACCTGCCTCTGCTTTTGTGCAACATCAGGCCTGGAAAGGTGGGGGGAAAAAAAAGCAGCCACTGTATTTTCTGGTTTCTAAAGCCACGTGGACATGCTGAGTAGCCAGAGCAGAGCTCACAGGGCTGGGTGAGTACATAAAGCAGGTCTGATAGAAGGGCTGGGAATGCAAATGACAGATATAGGATGGGAGCATCCTAGAGATGTAGGATGGGAGCTTCTTCATCAGAAACTAGATTCTAGTAATTTGAGAGATACCGTCGTCTTCCCACATATGCACACAAGAGCAAGAAAGAGCTTAAAATATGAAGAGACAGGTCAAGCCCTGCAATTTCTTCTTTAAAGAAATACAGGCTGCTTATTTGGGGCCTGACATGTGGTTTGTGAACTTCCAAGGTGGCAGTCCTTGACATATTTAACATCTTGGCAAGCTAGAGAGCAATCATCTATACATGCCTCTTTATTAGAGTGGACTCTTTTGCTTGGTGAACATATGGTCTGCACATATAGGGCAAAGACATGAAATTGTTGCGGAGTTAACATATGAAGCTATTTGTCAAAATCTGCCTACTTTCCACCCTTATTCATTCAAAAGCCCATGAGAAAAAAACACAAGTTCTTATTAGTCACCTTAGTGACTTTTAGACTTGATGGAAGGTTCTTTTAACAAAATTATATAATAAAGTATGTTAAAATAATCCATTCACAAAGCAAATCTGACACAACTTTGAAGCATAGGTTGACAACAACAGAAAATGCTCATGTGTGACCCTTCGCTTCAAAAGAGTTAAGAAGGTGCTGGCAAAGGCTTAGAGATGATCTCCACCCACATGGGAGAACATGCAGAGCTGAGTAGCTCTGTAACAGCAAATAAGGAAACAAAACAGTCTAGCCCAGAATTACCCCGTGAAGGAAGAGGTGTGCTCTTCTGGGGCCAGTGAGTTTCCATCCTGGCAAGCAGATCAGAGACCTGCCATCAGCCCGAGACGTCTGAGTGCTCTGTCCTTGTGTTTTCATCTCTCTTTGGCTAGGATGTGAGAAAGCACTGCTGAAACACGTACACATATTATGACTATTAAAAACAAACAAAAAAACCCAGGACAGTGTGATCCAGGCTTTTAGCAGCTTGCTGTGATGTTAATGGATTCTGTTTAGATGAACTGTCCCAGCGGTAAATGCCCCATGCAGAAACCTGCCAGATGCTGCACAGCACTCTGGCATCTGTGCAAGATCAGTGCTGGAGCGCTCCAGGTTGACACAGCCATTATATAGCTGTTATCTGAGTTTGATAAGCACTTCCCAAACAAATGCTGTTATGTGTTTCCTGCTCCAAAGACTTCATCATTTAGGTAGCTAAAGTAATACGTGAGGAGAATGGGAAGAAGCAATTTTAATTATTTATATATCTATGTATATTTAATATGTAGGAGCAAGTCTCACTGCTCTCCACTTAACTATCACTTTCTGAGAATATATTGTATTAAGCAGGGCTTGAGGAGGGATTAATGCACAACCTAACTATTCTCCTGGCCTAATTCAGAAACATGTTCTAAAGAACACTTTTCTGACTAGCATCAGAAAGCAAAGCATCTTTCTAAGTCTGAGGCAAGAACATTAAGCAAAATGCATCTTTGCTAATTCTTTCACAATGGCCAATTCATGAATCATGAAATTATTATCAGTGTCGCCACTGAACCCCAGGGCTGGTTCCTGTTATTCTGTCCAGGATGCTTATCATGAGAAGAGGAAGAGAAATGATTTTGAACATAAAGCTCATGAGTGATGCGCTCATAGTGATCAGTACGTAATGATCTGGAAGGAATCTATCATTTGACACAAGCACATATCACTGAGTTGTTTCTTCTGTTCATCTTCCCTTCTCTCTTAACTGGAGACTACACACTCCTTCAGGTATCTCCAGGTCACCTTTATCTTCCAGCTCCACAGGCACAAAGCACAGCTCATGAAGGAGATGCTTTCTCAAATCTCAAAAGTTCCACTACAAGACCTTTTGGGAACAGCTGACCAGACTTTGTGAAATTTTCTATTTGCTTCATCACTTCTTGAGATGTATTGCTGCTTGTGGACATGAGCTAGGCATTTTAACACCATCTAAAAATATTGTCCTGCTAAAATATTGACAGGAATGTCTGAGCCACAACAGCTTCTAGAGATACTGATGCTTGTGGAGCTACATCATCCAGTCTGGATCCAGTTTGTAAACAGTTTGAGACGGTCCAGAATCACAGAATATTTAAGGATGGAAGAGACCCCTGGAGATCATCTAGTCTAAGCCCCACACTCGAACCTGCATCAACTGGAAGAGGTTACCCAGGAATGCATTCAGATGGCTTTGGAATATTTCCAAAGACGGGAACTCCACATCATCTCTGGGCTATTTGATCCAGTGCTCAGTCACTCCTCCAGCAGAAAGTTTTTTCTTCTGTTTAAATATAAGTTCTTGTATTTCATTTTATGCTCACTGCCTTTATCTACTCCCACTAGATAGTGTCTGGCTCTGTCTTCTTTACTGCCATCAGGGATTTATTCACAGGGATAAGATCCCCTGAGCCTTCTTGTCTGCGGACTGAACAATCCCAACTGTCTCAGCCTCTGCCTGTTTGTGAATGTGAGTGGGGGCTCACTTCTATATCACAGAATCACAGAATGGTTGAGGTTGAAAGGGACTTCTGGAGATCATCTAGTCCAACCTCCCTGCTCCAGCAGGGACACCCAGAGCACGGGGCACAGGGTGGTATCCAGGCGGGCTTGGAAGATCTCCAGAGAAGGAGACTCCACAACCTCCCTGGGCAGCCTGTTCCAGGGCTCTGGCACCCTCACAGGAAAGAAGTTCCTCCTCATATGGAGATTAAACTTCTTATGTTTTAATTTACACTCATTATTCCTTGTCTTGTCGCTGACCATCACTTGGAAGACTTTGGCCCAGTCCTCTTTACATTCTCCCCTCAGCTATTTATACATGTTAATCATATCCCCTCTCAGTCTTCTCCAGGCTAACCAGGCCCAGCTCACTTAGTCTTTCCTCATACGAAGCTTCCAGATGCCTCCCTGTATCTCCATGTCTCTTGTTCTGTGGAGTGAGTAGTGAACCCAGAAGTCCATGTGTGGCCTCACCAGTGCTGAGCTGAGGGCAGGACCTACAGGCCATGGTCTGCCTAGTGCAGCTGAGGAGGCTGCAGGCCTGGCTTCCTGCTCCTTTGGATTAGGGAGAGACAGGGAACTAAGACACTGGTAGGAATTACTGTGCCAGCAGCACCTCAGATTCTATCATCTCAGCTGATAAAGGTTATTTAATGGGCACAAATGCCATTTGCAGGAGGAGTATGATACATTCATCACCAGCAGAGCTTCAGTTCTTTTCTTTACATTTTCCTTTGACTGATTCAGATGTTAAAGATGTCAAATAAAATCAGGCTGCTGAGAATTGTGTAAAATTCCTTTCTAGCTCATGCTGAAGTCATTTGCAGCACCATAGCTAACTGGAATGAAAAAAAAATCAGGTGCTTCTGTTCAGAGTCACTTCCTCACAGCTATCTGAAGACTAGGCCTTTTGATGGTTATTCTGGGAAGACAATCATCATATGGAGATAGAGATGTCCTATAAGAGAGACAGTAGTTTGAGATAGTTGGTGTGAAATAGTATGTGATTGCCTTCTTGATTGAAAATGAGGAATAACTACACAACAAGGAGAATCCATGAGCTGAGAAGTTCATGGGATGGCGAGATGAGCATTCCTTAATCACTATATGGATGCAGACTGGTGCTGTAACATTTTAGAAACAACAGCTAAGTTGTTAAGCTAAGACTGTCTATTTTAGATCTCACCTCTATACCCAGTCATTTTTAATACAAGGAAGGCAGGGTTTTGTTTTTTGATGGGAGTCAAATTAATGGAATAATTGACTTATGACTGACACGAACCTCCTAATGAAGACAAGCCCTAATATATTGTCTGTAACATCCCTTTACAGTCCTGGAGTTTCAAAAATGCTTTGCTTCTTCATACAGTAGTCCAAAAGAGGGGTCTTAGGTTTCTTTGCAGTTACTAGTACTCGCTATCCTAATAGTAAACCAAATTTAAATCCAGTCATGGTAGCCTGATGGCTACCTACTACTCCCCTAAAATGCTTCTCAGTATAAAATAACATGGTTACTTCCAAACAATACAAAGAAAGATGCTTATAGCGTATATTTTTATACATGTATATATGTAGCATGTATTTTTGCCACCTTTAATTTTACACCTAAAACATCACAAAGTACTTTAATGCATTCTTCAATTTTTTTTACATAAGACTCTTTTGTAATATGAGGTAGTTATGCTGACTAGTAAACACAATCTTTTATTTCCAATAAATTGTATCTGGATGCCTCCCAGTAAACCAGTAAAAGTGCATGGAACCACATTAACATAATGCATTATGTTATACAAAATCATTTACCCTTAAAAACACCATTTAATATATATTGGTTGTAAATGACATCATTCAAAGCATACTGGCATTCTGCTGATAAAGCATGTATACCAGAAACAAATGCATAAATATTTATTAATTGAGCCCTTAAGCAAACACATCATTAATTATCTGTCCAAATAATAAAATTCCTATCTGATGCAATGTCACAGTTCCCAAAACACCATGTATAGCTCATTGCCCTTAGGTAATTTGTTACATGGACTTGACAAAGGCAAGAGACTTTAAAATTCTCTTGAAGGTGCATGTGCAGCTTTACACTCCAGTTCTGGAAAATCCTACAGCTTGGCCTTAATACAGCCCTTTTTCTAGGAATAAAGATTTCAAATTATGCATTTCTAACAGTTCACTTGTTTTGGATTTCTGGTATATAAATAGCTCAGGACTGCAGGTAGATATCCCAATCATTGATCAATTTAATAGGAGTGGAAATATAATCCTCTATTGCTGTCTTCATTGTTTTCTTTGTTTGAATGCCAGTATTGCTTTCATGCCAGTGCCCCATTAAACTGATCATTGATTTATTTGTATTGCAGTACAAAGACTGACAGCAGATAATTTATCACACATTTTAAATAATGGGCTTTCATATCTTCTGCTTCAGTGCACAGCTGTAAGCATCCACTTCTCCAATATATTTTGCTTCCAGAGTTTGCAGCAGTCTGGGGTTTCTACTGCTTCTCATATTGACTTACTTTGAAACTTTTTAAGTGTTATAATTTTTAATCCTGTCAACATTACATGCAGTTCTCTTGCTGCAATCATCAGGTGGTGGGCATGGTAGTTTTCTCAGGGGAAAAAAGAAAATCTTTGCCAAAGTAGTTAATAGCCCAGGATTTGGGGGACTTATTTCCAGAGACGGAAACAAAGGGATTTGCTGCCAAGTCTGGCCAATATTACAAAATGTTGCAGAATTGTGGCAGAATTAATAATCCTGTTATCAGTCCTGGAGCTCAGCGTGATTTAGCCACCAGTGGGCACCAGGACAAACTGTGCTGAGCGACCCGCCAGCTAATCCCAAGGAATCCCAGGAGGAGTTTTAACCGGCACAATCCTGGGAACAGCCCCTTTCTTGGCCTTCTCTCATCTCCCGTATTTGTGGAGCATCTGCTGACAGCTATGGCCAGACACAGTCAAATTCCACACAATATAGGGGACTGTGTTGGTTGTGAGTCAGATGTATGGGGCGTATGGGATGTATGGGGTGTATGGGGTGTATGGGGTGTATGGCCTGCACAGTTATCTTGCATTTCTCAATTTTACTGCCTGTAAAACTCAATTTTTTTTTCATTTTTTTACTGCCTGTAAAACTGCAGTGAAGGAGCCTGGCCAGAGACTTCTGTTATAGCAGAGCCAGTTTGGATTAATCCAGAACCAAGCAATAAAGCTCAGCATTAAGAGGCTGGTCTTTTGTCTTTTGTACGTCTTCTGGGGATTTCTTTGCTCCTTGTCAACTTTTCCTGAACCCATGAGGAGCAGAATTGCTTTGGATGATTGACGGAAGGAACCGCTTCAGCAAATGTGTTTTATTTTTCTGTAGTGTCTTTCTCAGGCTTCGTCTTGAATTTAGATGGTTTATTTATTGGTTCAATGAATTGATGCTTTTTTTTCCCCATCTCTTTATCGTGTTTCACTCCCATTTGAAATATATGTAAACCTTTTAGAGGGCGGGTTCGTTCTCTGCTTACTTTTGGCAGCCTGGTGGAAACTTTTATTCCAGTAGCAACATGGGGCTGTGCTTGATATGTTACAGCTACTTCTAAGCTTTGAGACCTTGAATGCAAAGACTTTTTTGGCTCGGTAAACATATAACAACATATGGAAAACATATATGGTCACAACAACTTCTTGATTTAAAAGGTGGGATTTGTTTTCTTTTTGCTAAAGCGCTCTGATTTCCTGAGTGTCATATATTTGCTGTGATGGACTTGGCGTTGCTTCTTACTGAAGTGGAGAAATCGGTGGCAAGGGATTGAAATTTTTAGGTCAATAAAAGAGTTTTTGTAGTGGGATTTGTCATAGCAAGTTGAATAATGTCGCGTAAAGATGAAGTTTCGTTTATAGCTGTGAAATATATATTCCTTCTCCTTTCTCTACAGCTTTAAGCTTAGAATGAGGAAAAATTTCCCTTGCTTCATGCACTATGCAGACCATATAACAGCTGTGTGATTAAGACTATTTTGGAAATTTTTACATATAGAAATACTGGTTTCATTTTGGTTTTGTACTTAGTATATCCATTCAATGCAATAGCCAGTACTTATTCCTACACAGGTGTGGCTTCTGTCTTTTTTTTTTTTTGGTTTTGTCTGTTTGGGGTTTCTTTTTTCTTTTTTTNTTTTCAAATTTGAGCTTCTGGATTTCTTGCTGAGAATTTCGGTCTATACCTGACAAACAAGACTCTTGCCTAACAAAACAAGATTCAAAAACTCGTGTAAGCTTCAAGATCGGGAGCCGCTAAGGCATAGCTCCATTAATGCCAGATAACCTTATGTGTAATGTTACTGTGTGCTAGAACTACGTACTAGAACCTATCGCTTCCCAGCTTTTGCAGTGTGTGTCCAATGTGTCCTTTCACTTGAGGAGTGGAAGTGGAAAGGAAGGGCTTCCAGTTTCGTGCGTCCCACCTGAAACAGCATCTCCTGGGATGCTGTGGGATTCTGGCCTGGGAAACGCAGAAAGGGGAAGGCTTCTTGGCTCTTCTCAAGGCAACCGTATCAGGAGATCTTCCAGGAGAACAGCAGAGACCTTATGTTAGTTGCTGAATTCCCAATGCAAACTATGGAGAAGTGAGGAAAAAAAAAAAAAGCTCTGTTAATAATCTTTAAAAAGAATAATATTAGGTAGCCTAAAAATATGCTAATACTCTCCTAATAACTACCACTCTGCTTTCAATACGTGGTATGTTAGGTCTAGCTGATCTGTAAAAAGAGGTGAAAAAGGTAATGAAAAAGAAACGGGCTGGGGTTTAGCTAACCTTCAGAGATGTATTTTACTTGTTCTGAGAATCAAAGCATTCCAAATAATAGATGTAATCTTTTATAATACCACAAAATCATCTACTAGTATTCAGCCTGATTTTTTACAAAATTCTGAATAAAAAAAAAAAGTATTAACCATAAAATACTGCACGTAAGCCAAGAGCAGTAGCAGAGAAAAGCTTTTTTGTATATATGTCTGCGTGGGCCCAAGGTTAAGAATTACTGTGCAAGGTGGCTGTTTGAGAAGCCTAACTGACTAAAAAAATCTCAAATCTGTGGAGGACAATATGTTTAGTGCACAAAAATAAATACTCATGTAAATCTGATTGGGGAAAAAAAATAGGATAATTATAGCTCTAAATCCAGTGGAACAGTGGGATGCGAGGAGCACGCTTTGATTAGGTGATTTGCAAGCTGATTAGTGATCCTTATCGTTTCCTCCAGCATGTAATTGTCCCCGTTGGTCCCTGGGATCCCAGCGTAGCATTTTCCACCTAACCACACAACCCGCATGCGGGTGCTCACCGCAGTGGAAAGGCAGGCTCTCCTCAGAGCTGCCTTCACGAGGCATTTTTACACTGCCAGGGCGATTTTGACCAGCGTAACTTCATTTCCCAAGACTCTACGTTATATATCTAGCAGCTTTTCCATCTCCTCGGACGAGCAACGTGGCTGATTGCAGCCCGCTGAGTCCATTGCTGTTCACTTGAGGGCCAGCCCTTTGGTTCCAGCTCTTTGCTCCAGGTGAAGTGCCTCCACCTGTGCAGAAGCTGTTGGAAACCACTGCAGCCCATGCTCACCAGTTAAATATTTGTGCATTTGCACCCAGACCTGGTAGGCGGATGGAGAGCTGCTCCTGAATACTGCAAGAGAGCAGTCGGTTTTGCTTAAGCGTTCGAACAAACCATGGGAAATGCAACCAGGCAGCCAAACAGCTGGGTATCGATGCCACCCCACATCTGGTGGCCTAGCAGCAGTGCAGGGGCTGGCTTAGAAATGCAGCCCTGTAATGCACGGAGCAGAGAGATAAAACGAGGCTGAGAGCAGAGAGAGACAAAACGTTTTGGTGGAATTGGCCCTCAGCCTTACCAGCACACCTGGGTGGGAAGAGTGATCATCAGCAGCAAAATAGCCAGTGCAAATTAACGCTTAAGCACCGATAATGGGCAGCAGTTACTGCTGAGTTGGAGTCTTCTGGTGCATTTTTGCAGGACAGTATCGTTGGAGCTCCTGACACATTTGTGACCACGTCGTGGCGTGTCCTACCTGCCACCATAGGCCTCCAGCTCGGGCCAGCCTCTTAGTCCTTGCAACCAGGTTATCAACAGGGGTCACTGATTGCACAAAAATGCATCCCCAAACCTTCCAGCTTCTTCTGGTGATGTAATTCCAGGTGTTTGCGGGTTATTAAGCAGCTATTCATGTCATGAATCAGCCCAACAGCACCAGCCTGGTGGGCAGTGTTTTAGGAAGCCCTCCACCCACAGCAGCTCACCATGAGCAACCTTTTTAAAAGGCACACTGAAAAAGCATTTCATAGACAGGCTTGAGACACTCTGTCCTTTCAAAAATAATTGAAACTTCAGGTGTCTGATTATTACAGTCATGTTTTCTTTTCACACACCGCTTCAAGCGAAAGCCAACAGCAACATGCAGAACAAAAAGTGGTGTAAATCGGGGCTTTCGCGCAAAAGGCATCCCGGGGAGGGTAGTCATCCAGCTGACTTTGGCCATCCAAAGCTTTATTGTTCAAGTTTAAAATAAGCCTCTTACACAAGGACTCACGTCAAAATAGGAGGTCAAGGAGTACTATTCCCATCCAACTATGGAGCACACTAACATATCAACTACGAGGGAAACCAAAGGTTACAAACATCACATTTTCCTGCTTCACTGCTGTAGTTTATAGTTAGGTTTATAGTTACCAGTCTTCTCAGATCTTTTGCTTGTCTACAGATTAATTCCAAGTTTATAACAAAACTAATGCATGACCTTGCCTTTTAAGGCCCATCATTTTCTTATTCCTATAGTTCACAAAGTCCTTCATGTTTTTGAATTGAATTCTGGTTCTTCTGTCTGGCTCAGTGGCAAATTCCATTAGCATTGGCATGTTTTTTTTATGACAGGCTCATTGACAAAAATAGTATGTTGATTCCAAGATTTATTTTTTTATAGATCCTAAAATAAAGAGCCATCCTGTATCCCAATAATTTGTTTAGTTATCACTTATATTTTATCCAATCCTTCTATGAGTCTTGCATTTCTTCCTCATTCAGAGACATATGAAATGTTTTACTGAAAATAAGAAAAAAATAAATTTAGGACATTTTTTTTTTCCTCTAAGAGTCAGTTAAATGTATCAGAGAAAGAAATCAGGATAGTGTAGCATGACAGGTCTTTGTTTAAACCATGCTAAAATGTCTACTTCCATTGACTGTTGAAAATCAAATATTTGCTCTTTAGCTAGATCATAGTTTCCAAAATTCTAAAATAAAGAAACTACTCCTGTTATTCTCCTGTCATTAATTTCTGAGTTAACATATCTATTTACCAGGTTTGGGAGGTTTGTGTGTTGGTTCTATCAGGACTTTAGGTAGAGATGAGGCCATCTGTCTGAAAATATTAAGCCCTTTGATTTTTGTTTCACTTTTTCCCATGAGTGGTGCTGTATTTGCCCCACGGGAACATGCTTACTAAAAACTGAAGTAAAGCTTTCATTTAGATTTTGGCCCCTGCATAGCTTATCTTTAATCCTTACTCCATCTGTACTGCATAGCAGCTCCATTTTTTTGCTCTGTATTTATATGACTAACGAGCATTTTACAATGTGTTTTTAATTTCCTTTGCAAGGTCTAACAGAGCTCAGGTTTTGGCAGTTCTCAGTTTCTCCCTACACTTTCTGACCTGCAAGATACAATTTTCCAAGCTAAATAAGCCACTTTTGTTCCATTCCTTGCAGGCTCTGTGCTTTCTCCTAATATCCTATTCAAGGTGGATTGTCATCAGCTAGGTCTGGAGTTCTTCTCTGTGAGTTTTTTCTCCTTCCTGGAATGCAAACTCAAAATAGATTTTGCACTTTTGACTTCAGGAATCTCCTTTGCAGTCAAGTCTCCGAGTTTGTCAGTTCCGTTGGCTTCACTGTTTTGAAATTTAAAAAATCAGCAACGTGAAAACCCAGAAATCACACAACATGGGTTTGTTTATCTTTCCATTCAATTTACTGAAAAACCATTATAATCTGTTTGATCAAGGGTATTTTCTACAGCCACTGCTTCTTAACATTCCTACTATGTCTACAATAGCATTCCTTCTTGGGAGACTTAATAAAAACCTTGCTAAAAAAACCACAACAGTTAGTCAACAGTCCAGACTCAGGAATATTTGAGCTCTACAATTATCAGTTGTGTTATTGCTATCACTTTACTCTGATGTACATCTAGGAGCAGGAGGTCTCCTGCCGGTCCTACGTATTCAATGCTGTATGATCAAATTTAATCTGGAGGTTCTTTAATGGACCTACCTTTCTGCTATGATAAGTTTCTTTTCACAGTTCTTTGCAGGATTGAGTTGGACCTTGATTAAGTCCATGATTACAATGTCCATGCTTCTCTTCCTTTACACATTACCACATTGGTTGTGTACTATGCTCCATCACATTCCCAGGGCTCTTTTTCTGAATGCTGTGATCCTTTCAGGGCCTGTATTCCAGATTTAAGGGACATCCCACCACATTTCTGCAATATTTCTGCTTTTGTAATGCCAAGGTCTATACCCTTCATCAACAGACTTGGCTTCTACATTTTGCTGCACAGGTTTATTATGCAGAGTGCCAGCAGTTATTGCACCCTGGCCTCACTGTATCTCCTTGCCAGTGAAGTTGTTCCACCTCCTACCTTTCACTTACCTGGCCACCTGTATTGTGAACATAATTTTGTGTTTTCTCCTTGCTCTCCTGATTCCTCTGTGCTTTTCCTTTCTTCTTCATCACTTACTCCATTTTCCTTTCTCTATGAATTCACCCAGGTAATTTAGGGTGCATCCATTCCAGTCTTAACCCCAGAATTTTGGTACTCCATATGGAAATGCAGTTTAGCCACTGAAAACAATTTTCTTTCCCTGAAAACTTTCCAATAGTTGAATGTGCTGAAATCATCCTTTAGCGCTATCCCTGAGCTGTTTGTTGCTTTTAGTAATCTCAACATGTTCTCGTGTTTTCTTGTTAGAAACTCTGAGAATTTAACTGCAGATCACTTAAGCCTTCACTTCTTGAGCAGGGAGAAGGAGGCACATGATAAAAATATTGCTGGCTGTTTTTGTTTCTTAGTCTTCTCTGGTATTACAAAGACATCTAAAATGAACACACACATAATTTTCACAAGAGTAGCAAGCAAAAAAATGAAGACTTAAAGAAAAGGTGCAAATTAAAAGCAATTGCTATCTTGTAAATTCTTGTATTCTTGTAAATAGATCTTTGTAAATAGATTTTTTTTCTGTATTTCTAAAGTTTTGCAGATGCAATCTTTTGCCATTTTGCTTTATGTTAGAGACAGCTCCTTATCTGACATGCTACATCAAAGGAGCTGTTTCCTTGTACAGCCACTAATGTGACATATACTCTTAAAACATTAACGAGGTGAAACTTACACTTTCAATGTCTGCTTGAAATGACATGAGCTTCATTAAATATGTATTTGGAAATGAGGTGGTTGCTCTAAACTAATGTATACTGTCAAATATTTAGGATAGAATCAATACAGACAGACTTCCTAAGCTTTATATTAAACAATAAAAATGTTAAATGAACAGTTTGTAGTACAGTTTCCTATACAAGGCTTTCCAAGAGTCAGCATTTACTGCCTACTTTGATACATGAACATTAATTTAATATGTATGCTTTGCCTAAGAACATGAATAAGTCATTCCTTTTAATGTTTTCATTTGCATGTTTAATTTGAGTATGGGAATCGGTGGAAAAGCACTTAAAGGCCTGTGCCAGCTTATTCAGTTTGTCTGGAAAATTGCTGCATGTGGCATGGGCTAGAAAGAAATAATGCAGGTGGAAACGTAGCTGATGGGAAAGTAGGAGGCAATTTACTCCTGTGTTTGTACATACAGGGGAGCAGCAGGCCAAATCTCCTAGGAAGTCTGCAGTTTGTAATACATTAAGAATGACATTTAAAAGTATTATCAATATTGCCAGAACCAGTTTCTGTAAAAATAGAAATTAATTAGGTCAATTTCCTAAATGGTATAGCTCCCGTGCCGGCCCTCATGCAAGTAAAGCACCCCGTGGCTTAAGGTCTATCATACCTTCTCACTGAAGCTGAGAGAAACCAAACCACTTGCAGAGGTAGAATCGAAGTTTCTGTGAACATTTTTGACCTTTTTTTCCCCGTAATTCCCTGGAATTATTTAAGATTTCTTTAAAAACTACCAAAAAAAGACACAAAATTTTAATGGAAATTTCTGTTGAACATTTCTGTAGTTGGATAACAAGCCTGTTATAAGAGGCTGTATTTTAAGAAGGCATTATTTCCCATAAATTATAAAACATGATCAGAAACTATGAGGAAGAGCTATCTTCTTTTTGTGATGTCAAGGAAGGCTTGTGGGTGTGTTGCTCATAGGAATAGGAAGGGAGAGGATGCTCTTACTTCAGCGACAACACCCCAGGGGCTTTTTAATGCATTTTTCCTGTTGTGGCTTCATAGAGCTCTGACCAGAGATGTGATGCTGCTTTGCACAAATCCTCATCTTTTACATGAAAGGTTCTGGTAAAGGACACAGTCCAGCAACGACAGGCTCCATGTGACGGGAACTCCTGAGCGTAGCACCAAGCCCAACAAGGTGTCCCATGGGGTTATATCTTACAGTCTCCCTCTGAAAGAAAGAGATCCCCAAATTCTTGCTCCCCACTAGCTTTTCTACATGCTCCAAGTGCATCCTGCTTCCACGTGTGAGTTTGGGCTCAGGACTGCAGCCTTTGGCCCAGGGTTGCTCACCATGCCCTGGAAAGGTCCTTCAGAAGTTGAGCTACTTTGATCACTGCTTTGAATTGCTTGGTAAAGAGATGCTGCCAAGAGCTGCAATCGCTGGAGCTGAGATTTGGGAAACTTATTCTACAGCAACAAGGTGAAACCAGCCCATGGACCTTGAAGTGATATCCTGTTGGAGCAAAAGAAATGGCAGAAAAGAGAGGAGGAAAAAAGTTAGTAGAGACCAGAAGGTCTTATGGTTACGCAGTTGCAGTTGTAGGTGCTTTTGCTAATTTATTTCATACTTGCTTGACAGTTACAAAGGACTCACACCTTGTAGACGTGACTGAAGAAATGGATGTTAAGCAGAGATTTAAATGCTCTATAGGAAAAAGGCTTCCTTTGGATCTTTTGCCTTTCTGGTTTAATCAGTGAGTTCAGCAGTGGACTGGAGCACAGTTGTGTACCATCAAAGCTGAGAGTCCTTAGAATTTTAAGCATCGTATCTTTATTACAACAGAACAGCCCCAAAGGTTTATAGTTTCTCTATTACCTTAAGCAACATACTACAATTTACATGCTGCTGCAGGAAAAGCTGCCAAAGCCTGTTTCTCTGTTTGCTGGACCAATGATCCTGGTCATTCAAAGCATGCTTTACCACCTAACATTGCACTTCCTCTGCCTTTGGAAGTGAATTTTCCTGCTATTGCACCAGTTAAAGATAACTTGCTGAAAAGAGAATTACAAAATTCCAGTAAGCCTGCCACTTTTGAAATGACAGTTCAGACTACAGAAGAGCTCAAGCTGGGTCTATCTTCCTAGCATTCCTTGTTTCCCATAGTAAGTATGCATAAATAAAGAAGAACAGTGCTATTTTTATGGAAAGAGCATCCTATTAAATAATACATAGCAAATAGTGTTTGGCTTAAATAAATAATTTAAAAAGAAAAGGCCTCGAAAGCATTTTCATCTGAAGTGAGAAGCTGGAGGTTATATATTATGGCAGTGGGAATGCAAATATCATTATAGGATTAAGAGGGTCACTGCTGTGAGAAATTAAGTGATCTCCATATCTAAATAAATGACTCTTTTGCAGAGGAATGGTTTTTACGTATTGCAGAATTGCTCTGCCACTCATACCAGTAGCATCCCAGATTTCTGGCTGTCTCCTGCCCGCTCGGATGCTGGTCATCACCTTGAAAATCGTACAGGGCAACTACTCCCTTCCTGCATGGGCAACCCAGACCATGCTGGACCTGCAAACATTTGCAGCGTGTGTTTGCTACGTCCACTACAAGCAAACACTGCTGACTTGAGCTCAGGCTCAGCTTCAGCGCCAGGTTAGCGCTCTACACACGACTCATGTGTTACACAGAACCGAGCAAGCTGCTCTAGCAGGGACTGCAGTTCTTGACACTGTCCCTTGGCTGCTCCTTAAGTCTCCTTTCTGGATGTTTTACCACGTGACATCATTTAAGAGGTACTTTTAACTGAAGGTGCTCTTTGTGTGCCAAAGCCAACCAGAGTGGTGGCACTTGTAACCTAGGGTGGGATTCACTTGACTTTACCAACCTAAAATATGAGTAGGGAGAGTCATCCCATTTGTTTTGGGTGGCTGCTCTAAGGTAGAGTGAATGCTCCCCCTGCAGGTGCTTGTCTTTTTGCACCCTAGGCAACCAAGGCAGGTAGACTTGAAGTCCCAAATTCTCTAAGCAAGGAGAAGAGCAGAGAGGAGGGCACAGGCTGGGATTTACCAGGATTTACCTCTTCTTGCATTGCCCCTTAGCAGCAGGATGGGCAAGAGTAACTCGGCACTAGTAACCACATCAGAGATGCTGCCATTGTACACAGAATCACAGAGTGGCTGAGGTTGGAAGGGACCTCTAGAGATCATCTGGAGATCATCAGAGTCCAACCCTCCTGCTCCAGCAGGGACACCCAGAGCACGGGGCACAGGGCGGCATCCAGGTGGGTTGGGAAGATCTCCAAAGAAGGAGACTCCACAGCCTTCCTGGGCAGCCTCTTCCAGGGCTATATGGTGCCAAGGAGGACCAACATGGCCCACTCACTTCTTGCAGATTGTGACATTTTATGGGATGCCGAGAGGAAACTAGGACTAGAGGAAACGGCCACAAATTGAAGCAGCAAAAGTTCCACAGGAACTTAAGAAAAAAAAAAAGTCATAACAGTGAGGGTGCCAGAGCCCTGGAACAGGCTCTGGAATGGAACAGCCCTGGAATGGCTCGGGACCGCTGCCGAAGGGTATGGCCCCCTGCAAAGCCCTGGGAAGGAGCCAAGGTGCTTTGGGAAGGCATGTGTGGGAGAACACTGGCAGTGCTACGGAAGGCAGATGGGATGAGGCACATGGGACATGGGAGAGAGAGAGAGATCCATACAATGGGGTGCGGAGATTAAGGACCCAAAGCTGCACAAACCCAGCTTTCCCATGTACCGCTGCTTGTAGAATACTTCTTTTTCCAAAAAATAGATGCTAACTATGTGTTGGATCATGTGTATATGTATATGATCTACCTGACAGCAATAGTGCTGGAGACAGCAAATTCCAGCACGTTTCTATATATTTTGGCAATAACAAATTTGGCAACCCATCCTGCTACATGCATACAGAAAACATGCAACCTGAGGTGTCCATAAAATCAAACTTATTTATTTTTCTGTCAACAGAGGTGAAGAAGTTCACTGAAAAGCCAAGAAAAACTTGGTCCAAATCCAGTGGAGGCCCCACAAATATACAGTGCAATGGTAATGACACCAATGTCGTGTACAGAGCAAGGTTATAGGACAGAGGGATCGCAGGCACGCTGAGGTTGCTTGTGTCTGTACTGGCATGGCCAGGCACTTCTTAAGCAGGAAAGCCTGTGTTAAGAGTAGATTTAAAAGAGAAGCTTATACTAACAAACCCAGCGTTTAAAGGCAGAGAGAAATAAATACGATTAAAGTGTGTTTCTACCCGCTACTGCTCTGTTGTGGTTTACCAAATTAGCCTAGAGCATTTTCTAAATGATTTTCAACACTCCAGAACACTTCCAAATTAGGTGCTTTGTTTGGCTTGAGCTGCTTAGGTTGCTTCATCTATAGGAAAAAAAAATGCATCCTTGTGTATTTTCTTGAAGAAAAGAGCTATGATGGATCTTTCTGGCCATGCCAAACAACTCTGTAAACTAAATTCTCCCTCCTCCTAAAATACTGCCTATTTTTTCATTCCTTGGGAATGATGGAGACCATTTGCCCATACAATTTCATTATTCAGATAATCTGCAGATGCTGTGATAGTAATCCAACACATCAGGGAAGAAAAATCATGGTTATATCTGATGCAAAAAAAAAAAAATCTCTTCCTGTAGACACGAATGGTAAAATATATGGAAAATTACCTTTGGTTTGCACTAAGTGATGGTGTTTGTGGTGTTTGGGATTATGCAGAAAAGACAGTGCATCGTTTTTGGGTACTCTTTCGTCAGGCAGTTGTCCACTTTCTAATTATTGCCATTGACTTTCTGCAATCTATGGTCTCTTTTTGTTCGATATGCAGCTCTCACCCTCCAGTGCCTGTCATGCAGAGGGCTTTATTACTGCTCTGTCTGACAGACACAGAGAGACAAAACTACAGGCTTAAATTATAATTAAACAGAAAAATCATTACATCTGTAAAAGAACTCAGAGTAAGTATTCTGGTGACCATCCAGTCCTACTGACCCTTCAACAGGGCAATTCAGGTGATTATTCGGGCAATGTTTCCATATTGACACATCTCTGAGAATCGAAACTGGATTAAAAATGCAGTTTTAACTCCCTCATCCTTTTCTTTTTTTTTTTTTTTCCTTTTCTTTTGTTATTTTCAACATAAGGATATTTGTCAGTAGATAACTTTGTCTTTTTATAGTCAAGGCTGGAGTTTCCATGGTGAAATTGGCCAATGTGAGTTTCCTCTGCAAAGCAGAGCACATCCTTTACGGGCAAAAACACGTTACTATGTTGGTCGGGAGGAAGTGTCATTGTCCCAGGCCTATTATGTTTTGCAAAGGTTCCGTATCCTCAAAGACATATTTTTAACCTGAAAGGAGTATTTATACTGTCCAGTGAGAAGATTTCACTGGGTTATTTTTAGTTTTGCTTGTGTGTGTGCTTTATGCATGCATTACTTTTTCCCTATTTATTTTATTCATTTTTTTAAAACAAAGGTTTTATAGAAAATGAAACCAATGGTGACAGATTACACTAATTCTTGGAATTAATCCCCCAACTCGGCCAAAGTAACACGGAGAATTAATCTACCATTGCCTACAAGTATCCTCATGACAACAGTGTTATCAATACAGTATTTTCTGAAAACGTGGAAGTGTTTTCATATTCCCACAGCTCTGCATGGCTGGAAGGGGGAGCCAGAGTGTGCTCTGAACCTCTGCTACTTGTTCAAGCCATTAAACATTAAAAATACCTATTGTTATCAGATACTACATGTGCAGGGTCAGAATGAGGAAAGATTTCTCATTTTAAACTAGGCTCCTTTGAGCAGGAATTAATAAAAGAATGATTAAAAGACCTTATGCAGAAGCAACATTTGCAGAAGGCAGTTCAGTCAGAGGCCTAATCCTCATCTCACACAAAGTGGATGAGGATTAACTCTATTAAAATCCACAGTTATTACTTTATAAACCTGCTATGAGACCACAGTCAGAACCAAAAGGCATCAGAGGATTGTATATGTAATAAGTCGGAGAAGTTTGCTTATTTTTTTCCCTTAGGCCTGGTTATCTTAATAAATTGGCATTTTGCTGATGCTAACTATTAAGGCCCATGTTTTTTTTTCCAACACATGGCTTGCTGAAGTCAGCCTAACTGAAATGCTTAAGATTAGACAGGTATTTCTGTATTTTGCAGCATGGGTACCTTTCTACTGCCTATCTGTTTTAACTTCCTTGTCTTTCTTTCCTTGCTGCTTCCCTGAGGGAACGAAGTGGCTGTGATTGATGTATTTTATGCTGTGAACAGTAGATTACAGCTACCTGCTACTCCCTGACTGAACAGCTCTGATTCTGGCATAGAATAATGAGAATTAATGACTCACCCACTCATTATTTTTGTTGTATAGATTTCTGCTTATTTTCTGCAGGAGCTGAGCACCCTCGATTCTTACTGATGGCAAGCCATGAAGCACTCTTAAAATCAGGATACCAAGTCATGTATAAGCACAGACATGAAAACTTGCTAGAGCCCTGGTACCTTGGTCTTGCTGAAGTAGCCAGTTCAGATGTGCTTTTTGCAGGGGAAATTATGCTTTTGGCAGTTCTGAAACGTCTCTCCAAAATATGTTCTGGATGATGCAAAATGTTGATATAAACAATTCCTTCTTGGCATTTCTGTAAGCATAAATATGAAGGAACAGTTTGACAAAATAATTGAAATGGGAAAATTCCAAACATTCTGTTCAAAATGTTTGAATCAATGTTTGTTTCAATCAAAATGTTTGAAAAATACTGAATCTTTCCCCTTTTCCTTACAAAATAAACCATTCAGCAAAGCCAAAATAAATGTGGTATAGAATATGATTCACAGATTCACAGAATATTTAAGGTTGGAAGGGACCTCTAGAGATCATCTAGTCCAACCTTCCTGCTCAAGCAGGCACACCTACAGCATGTGGCACAGGGTGGCATCCAGGCGGCTTTTGAAGACCTCCAGAGTAGGAGACTCCACAACCTCCCTGGGCAGCCTGTTCCACTGCTCTGTCACCCTAACAGCAAAGAAGTTGCTCCTCACCTGGAGACGGAACTTCTTATGCTTCAGCTTGTGGCCATTACCCCTCGTCCTATCGCTGGCCACCAGTGAGAACAGCCTGTCCCCTTCCTCCCTGCATTCTCCCTTCCTGAACTTATACATATTAATCATATCCCCTCTGAGCCTTCTCTTCTCCAGAGAAAACAGGCCCAGCTCACTCAGCCTCTCTTCATGATGATGTTTGAACACCTGCATTAACCAAAAGGTTTTCCCTAAAGAGCAGCAAACACAAGTTTTTCATCAAACTCAACAGCTATATGCTGACTCATGTGGAAAGAGAAACAGTGCAAAGCTCCGCCTTGATGAGCTTTGTGAAACAGTCTCAAACCTCATCTAAGGATGAACTCAAACCAGAAGACCAAATCCACACGAGGACATGAAACTTGGGGGTTGGTTTAAACTTTGAGACATAATGTCCAGATTCACATGTGCAATAGGAGTGACTGATAGTCTGGAGCAGTGGGATGGCTTTCTTGTCATAACTTGAGGGTAGTCATGGATCAATTTATGAGCAACAGCAGGTAGTTCAAGCTAATGTCAACATAAGTTAATGGTACAGCATGTTTTGTTTAATGTTTTGTCAGTTTTACATATAGTTGTGTGCCTGTGGTATGTGAGAGCATGAGAATGAAAGGCTGCAGAGCTCTCAGCCCTCCGCTGTCACTTGCTGTCTGGGTGGCCAACAGTGACTTGTTCAACCTTTCTGTTTCAGCTCCTTCAGAGTAATTACGCTTAACCCACAGGGGTGTTGAAACAAATTAATTAGCTAACGCTTGTAGACACCTTTGAAGCTGTAAAGCAATGTAAGTGATGATTATTATTAATGCATGTTATTGCACACTGTATGCAGTATGGGGTTATGTAGTATTTGATATTGTGCAAGTGGAGACAAAAAAGAAAAGGGGAATATCCTTAGCAAACCGGGCTGCATATGTTGATACACACAGTTCTTTCCTTTTTCTAAGTTTATATTTCATTTAAATACCTTTCTCAAGACCCTAATGATTTGCTGTGAAGATATCCCTTCTGCTGTGAAGATATCCCTTAAAAGCAAACTTTTAAGAAAAGGCATAAACTGTAATTAAGTATTTAATTAGTTTCTTGGCCATATAACTAGAATGCCCACAACTGTCAAGACCATGGTAACTTTTAGCCAAAATCATTCAGTTTTCAGCTGAATCAGCTTCCTAATCCAGCTACCCACATGGCTGCACAAGTGCTAGTACCTGAGGAAAAATAGATATATCTTCCTAGCTGGGCTCAAGGGAAGCACACACCACCTCTTCCTATAGCAAGCTGCACTTCACACTGTGATGACAGGGCCTTCCTCGTTTGAATATATTTATCCTCACAACATCCCTGGGATAAAAGGAAGTGCTGTTGTCATTAACAAAATGATGGGTCTGCTCGTAAAGTATCTAATACCATGGATGAATGTATATGGATTTATAGTATTTGTGAATTATTGTTTACAACTGTGCACCATAAAATATTATAATATTATAACATATTTATGAGTTATGATTTATTTATGACTGTTATAAACAGAGTAAATGCAAATTGTCTGCTTTCAGAGTATCATAAACCCGGTAGATATGTTGTAGCAGATACAAAACTTGAAGATTTTATATCACTGAAATTATAATATCTCTGACCTTTGTTACAGTCTCCAATATGATGGGACTCATCTTATTTAAATCAAAATAAGACCTTCTCCATCATTGTACATTCCCACCAAAGACCAGGGGCCATAAGGAGAGGGTTCTCTATAGAGCTGTGTAGCTTCTCTACGTTCCCTCAGACTTTGCTAAAAGAATCATTTCTTCTGTGATCTTCAAGTGTATCTATTGTATAAATTACACTTTCTAATATGCCATGATTCCTCTGCAGGAGTTTTTCAGTGTTCCATATTTTCCCTGCTTTTTTCTCTCTAGCTTGCAGGAGAACTGCATTTGCATCTCCTGCTGCACCAGGAATACTTTCAGCACTTAAAATCTAAGCCTGAGATGATTGATTTGCTGGCTGATTTTTTCTCTGGGCACTTTTCTCCTTGTCAGAAAATTACTTCTGAATAGGAGGTTCCCTCAGAAACTGTTTTCTGACATGTCACTTTGCATCCCTGATCCTTAAGACTTAAGGAATCTGGTGAGGGCACTTCTTTCAGCAAAACAATTGGTTACCTGCTGGGAAAGATCAGTATGCAAGTGAGATTTTTTTCTGCTGAGTCTGGAATACGACAGGCAGGATGAGCAGTCAGAGGGCACCAAAGCAAGGGTGCCCACCCAGGAGGCAAATGCAGCATTTGGGACCTTTCCTTCTGCCCCACCAACTTTTCTGCCACAAGCTTTCTGCCACAGCTGAGGGTGAATGGGGGTGGACAGCAGCAGTAGCTGGTGAAGCTGGGTCTCCATTGGAGGCTTTACCAAAAGGCGTTGGTTCAGGGGCTGCTACCTAGTGGGTGGGAGATGCTGGAGAGCGGCCATTGGGAGCGAGGCCCAGCTGGTATCCACGGCCCTGGAAGCAGGGGCCTGTCCCACTGCAGGCCATCCTGGCACAGGGCTTTCAAGACATTCAAGTTGTGGCTGAGGGTGTATTTCTGCCAGTCTGAAGGGTCCCCAGCTTTCCCTCCAGTGTTGATGGGGATCCGCAGCTCTCCATGGGTGCACTTGGCAAAGGCAGGGCCTGGCAGGCTGCTGGCCAGACCTGCTCTGTTAAACAAGTCCAAACACAGTGACTATGGGCTAATTAGAAACAGGGATATGGAAGTTCACACACTATTAAAGAGGAGGAAAATGTTCTGCCTCAATGACGGTGGTTTCCTATGCCAAAACTCTGCATATGTATAGGCTTTTCATGTCCACTCAGCTTTTTTTCCTCTCTTCTCCTAATGCTTCTGCACGAGGTGCTGCGCAAGCTTCAGAAGGTTGGATCATTCAGACACGCTGCATTTCCAACAAGGAAATTGCTGTTCACAGTGAAACCAGTTAACAAATCTGAAATATTCCAGTTTGGTGGCACATTACAAGCCACAAATACCACACAAGAAGATGTCTGTGATCTACAGCCGATAGGCCATATGCTGTGAGGAGGGGGAGACACACAAGAGCACATTGTTCTTTAAGACACAGCTCACTAAGACCTAATTTTATTCTTACTCTTTCTCTTCAGAGCATTTGCAGTTTAACTCCCTAGGGGGCAGACAGGAAAATATACATGAGTGCTGCTGAATGTAATTTTACTTACCCCAGCTACAAATTATTTATAAAGCACAAAAAAATAATTTTATTGCCCCTCTCTTCCTTCTTTGCGGTTCTCAGTCTAAGAGAGTCATTTTGTTGAGACTAATTCTTTCTGTTTATCTCAAATGGGAATACACAAATAAATAAGCCTCTATGAAAAGCTCAGACATAATAGAAATTAGAGATGAAAAGACTGATTACATCATACTGTCTTTCTCCCTTCCAGTGCTGGATTCTTTTCCAGATTATGTTTTAGTACTACCATATCCAGTTTTAAATGTCCCAAATGATAACTTTTTCTTTTGAGGTATTATATGAAAGAAGCCTTACTTCTCAAAAAGAGAATTAACCCAACTTACTGGTAAAAATCTGTCTTTAATATTTCTACCAGAAAAGTCCTTCTGGCTCCTTAAGTGAATTCTGTTGAGAGCAACCATTTATTCATACATTTTTAAATCTCCATCTTAAAAATAGTCATCTTGTTACTCTCACTGAAGGATTCTGATGAAAATATCTAGTTACCAGAAAAATGCAGCTGGATTTTTATCCTAAATGTTGATGGGAAGAATTTTAAGATAGTTTATTCTTAAATCTCTAGTCCAGGTCAAGATTTACATTATATGATGTTGACTTATATGTATTATTCAGGCTTTTACACCAAAGATATATTTTGACCAGACAACTTCAGGTGCATAAAAGAAACCAACAGTAAAGAAATATCACCCCTACCTTTTTCCTATACCTTGTGCAATCGTGAGAATACTTGATGAAGGAGACAGTTGTCTTTACACATTTCATGTAAGCGAAAAAAAATTGTTCATTCTGCCTCTTCCCACCTTGCATAGCAATGAAGGGGACACAAGAAAATAAGTGAGAATAAGCTAAAGGAAAGAACAGGTTTTAGATGGAAAATTAGTTAAAGTCTCATGAACTCTCTCCTATCTCTGCTCCTATCCTCTTGGCAGACGTGTTACCAGCTTTTTTACCTGATTGCACTCACAGATTTCAGCCTCTGGATGTGCTCTGAAATAAATCACAGTTATTGGCATGGCCAGGGTCTCTCTCTATGTTTCTTGAAGCTAAAGAAAAGCAGAAATAGCATTTTGTGCATTCAAATACATGATTTACAAAGTTAGATATTGTCTACTGTATGCACTTCATGTGCATTTTCGCTGAAGGCAAAACACAGGCTTCTGGTATTCTACCCCTTTTTCAGTACCCCTTACAGCTTCATTTAGCATTCATTTATTCTTCTGAATTATTAGGGAGAAGGTAGCTGATGATCAGTTTTTACATACTTTCTAGCAGCAAAGAAGACAAATTCAAAAATCCCTTAAAAAATATAAATGTTCCATAATAAGTTGAAACTAGTGAGATAGCAATTAACAACCAGCCAGTAGATTTGATGAAAGTAGGTTGTACCTGATGAGATGGTGAATGACCATACCTGAATTATCTTTGTGGAAGGGCTGCTCTTCCTCTGGAACGGTGGAAGCAGTTGAAACATCAGTGGGCAGACCTTCATCCTTGTAAAGACAACAGAGTCCAACTCTTCCCAGCTGCAGTGGATGGTATAACGAGGGACAGGAGCTGCAGCTCGGAAAGGTCAGATTGGACAGAAAAAAAAAAAGGGAAAAAATCTCTTCCTACTGGTGGATAGCACAGACTGGAATGGGTACCCAGAGAGGGATGGGGTTTCTATTGATGGGAGCTTTTCAGGCCATGACCATGACCAGCCTATTCAGGCACTAGTGACAATTCCACTTTGAATACAGACTGGACTAGAGTATCTCAGCCAACCCACCTTTCTGTCATACTGGGATTCTGCAAAAATTTAGAGGAAGGCTGCACTTTGAACCAATTCAGTTCAAACCAAGGTGCTTTCACAAAGCAACTCAAGAAGGTAAAGTTTGAGGCCTATAGCACAAAACCTCTGGTTGAGATCACAGGAGCAGACAAGAAGATCTGTTTGGTTCCTGGCCAACACATCTGACCACAGAGAAGGAAACCAGGCAAGCAGATACTGTAAAGATTCAACAACACATGCTGCCAAATGGGTCTTTTTTTCCAGAGACCTTGCTGTAGTAACCCTTCTCCTAGAAGGAGATGAGAGGTTTGGCGATGCTGGAGATCACCTCCACGTTGTGCCTTGGCTGTAATCCACAGTGCAAACTTCTCTTCAGTGTGCAGCATCAAAATTTTCAAGTTGTCTGTTGTTTTCTAACCTTTAAACAGACAGCATTGCCTCAGGAACTGGGCCTTAATCCTCTGCGTCAAGGGCCAGGTAATGATGGTTGTGCCTAGACCAAATGCTTATGGAAGGCATGAAGAGCATTAACCAAGGGCTTGTCCATGTGAAAAGGTTGCACCATTTTGTTTCCTTCAGTCAAAACAAAACAAACAGCTTTGTAAGCATGTGATCCACTACAAAACCTGAAAGGAGGTTTTTGGGTTGTGAAATCAGTATGTAAGTGTGGGAAGGAACAAACCGTCTTGTTTATTCTCTTCATAAAGTTCTACTAAGACATTTTGTTCCCTTTCTATTTTCTTTCCCTGTTGCACTTAAGCAGTACGTTGTACATCATTTTACACTCTGCATACTGTTTAGGTATGTAAGTCCTTGCCTTCATGCAAAGGCAAACTTTCCTTGAAACTATATACACTATTTATATTAAGAAAAACAGTTGAGCCAGTGTTGAAGGTTCCTACTGAACATCTTTCTAATGTGGTAAAACCTCACCTTTCATTTACTACAGAGTAAGTGGCTGACACACTACGTACTGTAGGATGTTTTCCTGCCATGTCTTTGCAAAGAAGAGCTTGAGTAATCATTAAAATCTTAATTTCAGCTGTCAGTAATAATTTCAGTTCTGCCTGTCAAAGACAGTTGAAGCCACGTGCCTGACAGCAGGCTTTGGTTCCCACATACTGCAATATTTAAAGTGTTCTAAAACACAAAAACTTCACAATCTGGAGCTTCACAAACAGCCTTTCCTGACTGTAAACATGGCATTTGGCCACGCATTCATTGTCTCACAGGCCTGGATTTAATTGCAACTTTAGGCTTTAGCCAAAATATGCATTTGGAAACAACGCCATTCATCTCCACGGAGTTCATGCCTGACCACGTGTAGGCGGGCAGACACTCCTCTCCTGCTTGCAAAGCCTGTCCTCTGTCCTTCCACTAGTCCCTTTCTCCTTTATGTTCATCTCCTTCCAGAATGTCCCAATGTGCACTTTTCCACTGAAAAACAAGAAGAGATCTACATACTTAATATTCAGAATATGCAGAATGTGCATATAATATGCAGAAGCCAATAATCCAGAGGCTTTTGCGGGGTACAAGCTTTTTTATACCTACATTTACAGTGGAGATTCAATACTGAAAACGCTCAGAACTGCAGATAAACTAATTATTTGGGCATGGCTATGTAACGCACTGCTATGAAACAAAGAAGATCTATAATTTTCCAGAAGAAAAGAATTACAGCAATTTTGCAAGTGTATAATAGAAGCTAACTGCTGCTTGCTAAAAAGGCTCAGTTTTCATTAGGAAAATAGTATTGTTTTGCTAAAAACTAGAAAATGGTATACTGTCTCAGTTATCTCTAATGGTGAAAATACATATTTATTTATTTTTAACTGGCATCATTTCACAAATACATGTGGTCCCTCATTTACAGTGCACACCACAAATGGTAGAGAAAATAACTGTGATGAGGGGTTAGGAGTGGGCTAGTTGAGGGACATGAACCTTGCAAAACAACTTTGCCATGACCAAAATGTTTATGCAGCTTCTAAGTGATTTTATGTGAAAACAGAGTGAAATGAAAGTTTATATACCCTTACAATTATGTTATATTGAAGCAAATATTAATATAAACATAAACTACTAGTTAAAGCTATATTACTGTGCTATGTTTGGTTAGTATAAAAGACATCACATTTATTTTATTTCTGTTATAACACTGAACACAGGCAATAAAAGCACCACTTGTTATGAGGGAATGTTTCTTTCTCATGCCCCCCTAGCCTAGCTGGCAATCAGTATAAGCTGACAAAGAATCCTGTATAAGTCTCTGCATAAAGCATGCTTCAGTTTCACAGATGTATATCAATCTAGCATTCAACAGCATATAACCTAATCTTTTATTATTATTTACATTTTTATAGCAGATATATACAGATCATATGCACTGAGATTTAAAGTAATACAGTTAAAAATCTTAGTTAAAAAAAAACCCACAAAACAGTAGAGTTTGCAGATACTACCTAGGCATTCAAAGCTTAATTATCTTCTTAGTCAATTCTGATTTACATTTAAATTATAAATTGCATTTATTTTGCTAGTATTAATTTACAATGCTACTTAAAAAATGCGTATTCCATGGTACATGAATAATAATTCAAAGCAGTCAGATCACGTTGGATTGCTCTCATCTTTTGATAGTGAGTGCTGAATATTAATATTTCTAGCAAGTTTTCTCCATTTGAATACAACATTCCTTAATGTGTAAGCCCTGCAAATAGCCAGGCAGCCACAGTGCAGCCAGTTGCCATAGAATTTGCAGAATGAGCTGCCTGCACATGCATTTTTTAGAGGACTGCAGAACAGCTACATGGAAAAATCCTCTAAAACACATGCAGTCATTACTGGGCCAGAACAAGGAGCTTTCTATGAATCACTCAGCCCGTGGATGTGTTAAATGTCAAGAATTGAGCAGGATCAGTTTACGTCAGTGTGTGGCTGGGAGTTTTTCGAGGAATATTAAAGGGGTTAGCAGGAGAGTTCATCCAAGTCCCACTCAGTATGATATCTATTCCACTGCCAGATTTTCAGCTTTTGCTTCCATGGAGCTATAAGAAATATGGACACTTTTCTACCAGTTTTTTTATATTCTTTTCTTCACTATAAGCAAGTGTTTACAGAACATTTTGCTTTGATGGGTCATCATTGCCATAAATATTTGTGAAACTGAGTTTTAAAATTGTCTTTGATAATTCCATTGCGGGGTGGTGATAGATGTCATTATTTTTTGGTAAGAAGTAAAACTGGGCTTCTTATTACAAATTTACTTGGAGGAGAAATGTTCCACCACAGCTATGCTGCCCCAAGCAAAGCCCATTCTGCTCATTACATTGTACATATCTAGAATTGCTCTTATTATTTCACTTACAAATGACGTCCATAAGCTCATTTATGTGAGCTTCAGTCTAACTTAAATCTGTTGGAATTGGAGATAGTCAGGATATTACAGTATTAAATTTCAGTTTACTGCCAACATCAGTCTTAAAGTTCAGGTATGTTAGGGGAATATTCATGAATAAAAGACTCCATAAACTAAAAATCCATGCTCTTCTCTAAGAAGAAAGTGGAAAGAGATTGGGAAACAAAAGACAAAATCAAGCAGAAACAAAGTCACTCACACTTACTCACAAACAGTGATAATGACAAATGACTAATAGGAGTGACTGTTCATAAAGCTGAATTTAACTTATTTTCTTCTCTCAAAAACTTTTCAGGAGAATGAGCAATGTGCCTGATATCAACTTTATCTTGCCAAAAAGCTTCTTTTCTGATGAGAAGGGAGGCACCTTGTAAAGCTAACAAATGCATTTGTATTATATTGCATATTCAGCTCCCCGAGATACAGTTTGCCGTGGAAAGGGCTTATTTGCATTGTGTGTGTTGTTGCCGACGGGGATCGGCAAGCCTCGTTCGCTAGCTGGACTGACCTGGGGTTGTCCTCACCCCAGGGCCCCAGAGCACACATAGCAGTATGGGGGATGCGGCAAAATGGCGATTATTGCGCAGTTCGGTCTGCCTATATACTCCAGCTGAATGCGGAAACTCGCCTACTGCCCAATCGGGAGACTAATTTCTACTTTTCACCTTGTATGGCATGGGGTTATCAGTAAACTGCATAAATTAATTATGCTCCTAACTCCCGTGACATTGCGAGATCTTCCGAGCGCCATGCCCTAAGCTCTATGTCCTATACTATACTATATCATCTACTTTCGCTAATCTCTACCTTATTAAGCCCTAAAAGCACAAAAACTCCTACAGTGTGTGTTTTTTATGGTTTTAAAAATTTTAATGAAAATGTAAAAATGGAGAACCTAGGCACTTTTAAAGCCCTTTTCCACTCTAGAGTAAATAAGTAAGGAAAATAAGTGTTAGCAGCTTTAGTAAACTAATTAATTTACACATCTTTGATGTAGTTAGGAAAGAAACTGAATCCAAAATGGAATGAATGTAGCTGAAATGATGGAATAGAAGGCAAAACAGGGTAAAAACCTCAGGCAGCCCAGTATGTGGCCCTAAGAGCCCTGTTGATGTTCTTCCTTGTTTGGCCTTTGTCTCCATGACTGGGCCTAAAAACCCAGCATGGAGTCCACCTCTGCTGTCAGTGACACCACATGCTCCGTTCAGTGAAATGCAATCAGGATTGTGGTCTAACCAGAAGATCTTGGCTACAAAACATGAAAGCAAACTATTTTCAAAATGAGTTTCTTGTCTGAGTTATCTTTGGGTCGAAAGGTTTAATTTATTGTTAGTCTTCATCCCAGTGACCTGCCAAAAAAGATGCTACAATGCATGAAAGCCTGCATCCCTCAAAGGGAAGGGAAGTGCTCCGTGGGTAAGGACAAGCAGAGTCTTGCACATTTGGAATAGCCTTTCCAAATAAAAAAACAGTCAGCAAAAGAGTATCATTCAGTGTGTGTGTGTATATATATATATATATATATATATATATATAAAACTTTGTGTATACAAAGTATATGCAAGTGAATTTACCCTAGTGCATACAATGATATCCACCTGTCAGATATCCACCTAATTTTTCATTTTTTTTCTATTAAGTAATCATTTTTTCTAGTAAAAGAAAACCTCGCTGTGGAGTAAGTCATACTGAATTTCAAAGGATATGAATGACAGTACCACAGACACAATGAACTTTCTGATTGTATGTTTAGTTCTCATTATGGAAGCCATTTTCTGCCTTTTAAAGTGGTGTTACTAATTGGCTAATGCATATGATTATCACTCCATGTTCCAGGATGCATGAAGGAGGAACTGTCTCCTTTTGGTTTTCTTATGGTAACGAGTAATCCTATTGCTTCAGTCTTACTGGTCAGTCCTGTGATTCAGGAGGATCTAAGGTTGCTTATCTGTCACGAAGGCAATGGTCCTAATGGTCATAGCATGCAACATGATAGCAATGTGGAGTCAGAGGAAGCTGTAATTAGTTTCAGTGGTGTCCCTGCTGATTGACGTAGGCACTTTATTGCCTGGGAATGTGAAATGGATCTCTCGCTCCCTCTTGGGGCTCTCCTAACATGTGCTGGGTCTGGTTTCGTGGCTCTGTCTTGGTGGCTGCCAGGTAACTGCAGACCAGCTACCTCTGTGTGTGTGACCCTCGCCCACCTATGTAAGAAGTGCCCATGGCTCCATCTCACACCCTAGCCCTCGTGGCAAACCCCAGCATGCCAAACAAGCCCTTTTAGCCCAGGAGCAGGACAGTCCAGCAGTGAAAAGGGTGGTGAGGCTCCCTTCTTCCTCATGTTTGCTTGCAGTGACTCCTGCTGATGTCTGAGCTATGGTGCCCCCATGTGCAAAGGCAGATAATTGACACCCAGAGAGATCTCTGCTCTCTATAATATGTTACAAGGGTGTTGTTGATCCCCGCAAGGGTTATGTTGATCCCAAAGAGAGGATCCATAAATGTGAACGTCTGCATATTAAAGGAGTTCAGCTGGATCTCCTGGGTCTGAACTTGGCAAAGCTCTTCACCTAAGGTACAACCTAAGCAAGGATGGACCCAAAATAAGATCTCTTGAGTTTTAGGCAGGCTGGGAAACATTCATCCATCGCTTCATTTCTCAGATAGCACATCCACTAGTATAGAGATGGTTCCATCATGTCCCCAAACATCAATCATACATAGTCTGTCAGCTATATGGCACCTGCTTTATGAAAGGTGTCGTCATATTCACCTTTCATGATTTTCACTATGTGAAGTTTGCCTACTCAACTGGAGTGGGGGATTCTAGGTTGAATATTTGTTTATGTGATTTTCTTGCTTGAGACTTTATTGAAGAGGGGAGAAATCACTCAACCAAGCACCTACCACTGACATCTTCCTATAGTCCTATTCTTGTGGAGAGCAGGGAATGTGGGAGAAGAAGCGAGTAACTCATGAAGATTTGATCAGCTGGCGTGTTTAGATGCATTGCAGCAGCAGCTTTAATAGGGTGTAAGCATTCTTTTTAAATGTCACTTGTACTCCTCTCAATATTTGCTCTTCTATTGACTGACATTTAATTTATAGACTTCACTAATATCTCAGCAGTGATCTGGATGCTGGCCCCTAGCTGTGCACGGTTTCTGAAGCAGATGCAATCACCAAATCACAGAATAACAGAATCACAGATTGGTTGAGGTTGGAAGGGACCCCTAGAGATCATCTAGTCCAACCCCCTGCTCCAGCAGGGACACCCAGAGCACGGGGCACAGGGCGGCATCCAGGCGGGTTTGGAAGACCTCCAGAGAAGGAGACTCCCCAGCCTCCCTGGGCAGCCTGTCCCAGGGCTCTGGCACCTTCACAGGAAAGCTCTTCCTCTCTCACAGGTCTGACCAGAGCCGTGTTGCTGTGATGCCCAGGGGCCCACCAAGACTTCCATGGCAGGCTCCAGTTGGGCCTGCAAGACCCTCTCCACCTCTGGGTCCCTTAGCGTGACAGTGAGGGACACAACCCCCATCCTTAGCACAATTTTCCCTTTTCAGGTTATGCAACGGTGCTATCTGATTGCGGTTCTGCTCTTCAGCACAGAAATGGCTTTTTAATCACCGAAATGCATCACCTTTGACACAATCTCATTTGCCATCCCGCTTGCAGAGCAACTCGCATGCAGCGACCCTTCCACACGGCTCTGGAGGAGCTTTATTTTTTGGGGACAAGCACCTGTCGCCAAAGCAACCAACCACTTTGTGAGGAGCTGAACCGGCTTTCGCTGCCACCTACACACACAGCGCCTCCCTCCCTGAGGGCCGCCGGCATCGCCATGGAAACCACCCGCCCTCCAGGGCCTCATCCAGCACGACCCGGGATTTGAACATTCCCTCTGCCCCTGCCAGCTTCCCGGGAGACAAATACCCACCTTGTAGCTTATATCTCATGCTGGGACCAAGGTGCTTCCATTTAACACGTGTATGTTCAGGGGATGGCGGTAGCTTTGGGTTCTAGCAACAAAAAATTCCTGCTCACCATCACTGGCCCAAAAATAAAAAAATTAAATCTATGCAGGACATGAAGTATTCACATTTTTTTTTAAACAGCTTAACCCATCAGGTAGAAACAAGGAACAGAAGTGACAGCTCAAGATTATATGTATTTTTTTCTTTTTCTCTCTAATTTTCTTCAAAGCAAGTGAGTTTCTGCAACAGGAAGATACTACTTTTCTGAACTCCATTTCTAAGAAGCTGAGAATGATCCTATTGGCAGATCCAAAAGCCTGCTTCCCACCAGCATCCCTGTCTGAACAAAATGAGGTGTTTCTGTCTGATGGAAATCTGGAAGAGATCAAGCACAGACCAAATGTGAAACTCCCTTTACTCCTGAACTCTGGGAAAGTCTCAAATTCAGGCCAGATGCTCCCCATACACTAGCTAAGCGAGCATATATGCAGGGGAGAGCCTGTATCACACCCATCTCATCCAGAGAAGACTCATCTCTCCTTTTGGAAAGGTTTTACACTTTTGGTAGCGCCTGCCCAATATGTATCAGCTTATGTTCAGAATGTGGTGGCTGTAGTCACATCAGATATTCAAGTCACATGAATCTACGAAAATTTCACCCAGGTCTGTCTTCTGTCTTTTCCTTCTATATTGCTTGGTTTTATATGAAAGACAGATGGGAGAACACAAGGAAACAATGAGGCAGCATTGGTTATAGACCCTTTTTAGTATGCACTGCTTTCTCCTTGCGAAAGTATCTTTACACCCTAATCACCTCAATCTCTCTTTTTGTCATAGGTTAGCCAATTGAACTGCTCATGGATAAGGACATTTTCCCAAGTCTTCAAAGCATTTCTGTGCCCCTTCTCTTTACCTCTGCAGAATTTGCAGGATCAATTTCAGCCTTTCAGCCTGAGGATCCTTGGCCTTAGATTTTCTTCTGCATCCTGTTGCAGTTTGATAAATCTAAGGCACAATGTTCACATTTTTTCCATTTTGTTCTTGGGATGAAAAGCCTCTCTGACAATGATGGGTGAAATCACAGGGCATTGCTTTCATTTGGAGTTATTGTGCTGATCTTCACTATTCACCCAGTGTGAATATTTCAGGAGCCCTCCTCATTCAGTGCTCTTCAGGTCAATTTGTATTCGCTTATTGCAATTGCATCTCAACAACCTGCACACATTGAGGAAGACATGCAAATCCATAGCAAGACATTTTAGGAATCCTGTTCCACTGCTATGTCAAATAGTTTCCCACTCCATGCAGAGCAAAACTTTTTCATGTAAATACCCACACATATGAGTTTATTATCCAGTTTCTGCAGGCATTTTCTCCCACACCGAAACGATCATACAAGTGATGAACAAAATGGATGGGACCCTAGCCAAACCCATGCCTCTTTAATTCCAGTGGGTAGTCAGAGAAATGCTTGGCAGTATTCACCCCGCACTATTTTTAATATCGTGTTTACATGTGTAATGACCATGTGCACATAATAGCTGTCCCCCTCCCTGCCCCACCCAGCACTTTCCAGTATTGCTCACTATAGCATAAAGCAGACATGCCTTATGGCCATTCCCAACTTTGGGATGGCATAATCCAGGGAAAGCACCATGGCCATTACTCATGCAAATGCCATAACTATCAAGAATATTATTTTAATAGATTCTTCACAGATACTTTGTCCTGTTTGCCCCACTCGCCACCATAGAGACCCAGCCAGAGCAGGGCTGTGATAGAGCCTGGCCAGGTCACGAAGCCAGGTAAGGAGGCATCCCTCTTGTGCCAAGAGGGAGCACAAACTACAGCTCTTTGCCTACGGTCCAGAAAAACAAGCCATCCCTTGAATGCAGCTTAAATCCTGGCATGTGACTTTTTTTTGTGAGATAAAACAGCTGAGCACCAACTGTGAGCACACCTGGGGTAGACTCAACCCCAGCACAAGGTGCCTGAGGGCTCTTGCTCTTCTTTGGTCAAAACCCCTGTTGATGTTTGACCTACTTGAGCCAGAGACAAGCAATCAGTAGCAGCATTTAGCAGTGCTGGGAGGAGCAGATAGGCTCAACCTCCCCTGGCAAATGTTTTTAGCTCTGTGGTAGTTTTTCCTAATGTGCTCCTGCGGTAAACTTGCAGATGCAGCAGCAAGCAGTGTATGCAGGCAGGAGGTTTCAAAATGAACACAAAGCAGGTACCCTTAACTGTAGAGCAGAAAATTATACCCAGGTGACAGTCAAAACCACGGGGTCCTGTGCAGTACAAAGCTTTTACTGAAATGAAGTCATCACACAATGAAAAGCAGTATTTTGCTTTGCTAAGGATGTCTGCAGCACCAACACTTTCCAAAAACGTAGCTCCAGGTTTTGCTGGGATTGTTACTTGTTCAGTTGTGGTCAGTCCCAGAAATCAGTGCTGTGTATCTTGACAGAAGAAATCATGTTCTGTGCTTCCTTCCTAAGTAGGTCTCCTAGGATCAATAGTGGTGGCAAATGCAAAAAGGAGCCACGTGGATCCCCAGGGCAGCAGGGGTAGCATGATGTCCATCCTGCTGTGAAGTGGAGAGGTAGCTCACCAGAAAAAGGCAGAATTTGCCCTTATTTTGGTTATTTCCAACAGTACTGGAGAGGCTGAGTGTCTGCTGAGCTGAGCTGAGCTGCACAGATGAGAAAGGCAGCTGGGGCCATGCACCATTCCCCAGGCATAGAGCAGCGAGACTGTGAGCAGGAGCCCTCTGAGCTACATGTGCCCTATACCAATCCTGCATGGTACTTGCAGACCATAAACTACATATGCTCTATACCAATCCTGCATGGTACTTGCAGACCATAAACTACATATGCTCTATACCAATCCTGCATGGTACTTGCAGACCATAATCATCCCATCAAAAATATCAGCAGTCCTCCCTCTTCTCTCCATGGAAGACATGCCCTTTGCTATAGCCCAGGCTGCTACCCAGGTAGCAATGATTACACAGCACTGCAGTAGCACTGCAGTACTGCATTATTTCGTAGTAAGTTAAGCTGTTAAAACTCCAATGAGTTTTTTTTTTTTTCCTGAAGATTTTTGCCCTTCTTTATTTTTAACCTGTATTCTATTCCCCAAGCATCAAGGCTCAAAGTGAGTAGGAATTGGTGAGAACTGACAGCCGACATTTGTATTAGTTTTTCCCACTACAGGGGAAATGTCCCAGACATTCTGCTGAATTAAAATTTTTTCTAATGTTTCCTGCTTAACGGGAATAATTTGATCAAAAGAGAAAGAAATGAGATAGAAAAAAAGAAACAATAATCAATCCCCATTTGCAGTAGAGGAGTTTCTTTGTTATCTTTTTGTGCAGTTCCTGGCCACATGGTCCTGTAGCCACTGCAGCAATGTTCATCATCAGCAGCATCCTAGTAATAGAAAATGGCAAGGGAAGAGAGGAAACAAATGAACTACTGAAGTGACCGCACTCATTCTGTTTGCCATGGCATTACAGGGCTGCTGTTCTACACCTGTTGGTCATGGACATGTGTTTATAATATGATTGCTCTGGAATTTAATTCCTTTAGGGAATGGATTGCGTTTTCCATAACAAATTCAGCCCCTGTAAAGTGTGATGCTCATCTACAGTGCTCTATAAATAATAGCTTTTTGAGTGACCAGTTATGCTGCACACAGCCCTATTTTATCACCAGATGGCTGATGGAGAAGATGGTCCTATTTTTATCTGCTCTGTGTCGCCCATAAAAAGCTTGTTGTTTACCCCATACTCATCCTTCTGAGTAGTTCTTCACAAAAGGAGACAGCCTGCAAATAGGATCGTTCATGTAACCATTGTCACTGGAGAGAAACAGAGGATTTCATAATATTTCTGGAAGCAAATGGAAACAAAGATGTCACAGGAACTATTTCCTCTCAAAGTATTGTTCATGAACACTACCAATGAATTGTCTAACTAGAACAAGGCCTGAATTGTTAAGGACCCACATATATTGCTGACCCAGGATTTTGTGGAAATTCTAATAGACCACTTCTGCTGTCTTGTCACCAAAGTTATTCAGGAACAATTTGATATGGCCTAACCTGTTATTATCCTCCTAGGGCCAGGTACAGGAAATGAAAATGGTAATTACCTGCTATTTAATTACATCATCTATTAGTTAAGCTTCTTTTTCCCATGCACAAAAAGACCTCACGCAAAATGAATCCCTACTGTAAACCTCAGTGGAAGTGTGAAAGTGGCCAGCAGCTCAATTAGCTCCTGTTGCACATCCTCGCATTGCAGGCGGACTCCACCAAACAACCTCAAGTGGTGCTACCTGCTCCTCAGCAATGCAAAGTTCTTCTCTCCTGTTATCAGATTGTCGCTAGACTCTCCACGCACGCAGAGCTAGACCTCCTCTGCTGTGGTTCAAGCAGAGCCAAGATGAGATAGATGGGCTGATTTCAGACATTTCACCTTAGTAAGAAAGTCACTAGTAGAAGCCTCTTTGTGCAAGACAGTTTCTGCTTGGACAGAAGTAGAATTTGCACCTGAGTTCTTCAGTGTTTCATATCAGAAAACTCTTTATTTTTCCCAAATACACAAATAGCCTTAGGAAAAAGCAATGACTCAAAGAGTAGCATTCTTCCCTCTAGAACTTTAAAATAATAACAAGACTGCATTTTTGTGGGCAAAGAACAAGAGCTGCCTTAATGCAAAAAACATGGAAGAAGAGTGTGAGTCAGGAGCCTAGGCCCCTTCTTTGATGTGTGGCGCTCAGGAAGGGCAAGGAGAGCACGGCAGCTTCTCATGTTCCCTGACTCCGGTGCTACTGGAGCTTGCCAGATTGTATGAAAAGAGTGGGAATTTGGGCAAAGCACAGCTTAAGATGCCTTCTGCCTGGAAGAAGTCTGTAACTTTGTGACCTACTGATTAACTGGTTTCTCTGACCAAAACCACAAAATCGACTCAGAGTAACCAAAGAATCCTAACCCTAAATATTTGTGCAACTAAACTAGAATCTCTACAGCTTCGTCTTTACTTATTTATATTCATAACCCCTAACTTAAGCCACCTATAAAGAAAGGCACCTTGTCTAAATCTTCTGTCAAAAGGAGAGGCAGGAGGAAGACTTAACAATTATCTAAGAACACATTGTGGTGTGAGTTGTTAGGGGCTACCACGAGCCCCTAACAGTGAGTTGTTTGCTACCACGAACCACACAGAGCAGATGCTAGGTCAATGTGCACCTAGGTGTACGTCTCCTTTCAAAGCAATGTTCCTAGTGCCAAACCAGGCACGGTCAGTGCAGCGTTGACAAAACTTTTGAAGAGATGATTCTTTGCTTGCTGCACTGCAACTTGTGAAAAAAATCATGGCTTTGCTCTTTAAAAGATGCTCGTAGAGAACTGGACTTTGATCTCACTTGTATGGGATTTACTATGCAAAATAATCTACTAAAGAGACCCCTTATAAAAAAAAAGACAGAATTGTGCTTTTTGTTTAGATGGTGGCAGGACATCCTTTGCACTAAAAGGGAAGTATCATTTACAGTCCAATACAAGTATCTCTACATAGCCCTTCAAAGCGAAAGCAATTATATGAAAAACTTACATCGCTGAAGATAAAGTCTCAAAAGGTTTTCTTAACTAATAAAACTTATAAACAAAACAGATTTGAAAGGAACATCCTGTTAACAACTGTAGCACAGCTAGATGAAACAGACTGCTTCCTCCCCTTATGTTTTCTCTTGTGTCACATCAAGCATTTCACAACAATTTAAAATACAATTAAAATTTAGAGTCCTCAGGATGGAATAATTATAATTAGTTATTGTGAAAATGGGCGTGGAAAAGCCTTATAACCTGTTCTTAATAATCTGACTCACTGTACACTGCAGTACCTGCAATCCTCAATTTGTGAAATCAGTGTAATAGTATCTGTAATATACGCTCCCGTGATGATGTGCTGAAAACGAGCAGATTGCTGGCACACCAAAGGAGGAACTGGCGGCATGCTCCATGCATGCTGCCCAGCCTTCTGTCCTGCCCGCTATGAAATTGCCACCAAAGCAAAACAGCTTCGCTTTTGCTTAGCAGGGACAACACTGATCCCACCCTCAAAATAGAGAATTTCCTGCCAACAGGCCAAATTAACTGCTCTGACTCAGCAGCTTGCTCGGAGCAGCAGGAAGAAAACAAGCGGGAAGGGGTCAGGGAGAAGGAGAGAGCCAAGGTCCCTCAGCCCATGCAGCCAAATCCCATTGGGGTGTGAATACACTTCAGGGGTCCCTGTAACACCAAAGTTTTTGGTGTTCACACCAAAATAGGAAGGTTTCAACAGGGATTTCCTTCCACAACCATGGTAGTTAAAAAGGAAGGTATTTCAGTGGGGCTCCCACGGGCGCAGCTCCTTCCCCTTGACACTCTAGGCTGATTCATTAAGATACATAAAAGGATTGCATTAATGCACCGAGGGGACAAGGAATGAACAAGTCTTGAATATTCCCTGCCCTTTGCATACAGAACAGCTATGCAAATCCATCCTGAATATAGTAAGGGTCTGAATCACCACACTACACTAGGTTTTGATCTCTTATCACTTTGACACTGGTAGCACCACCGGCTCTGGTGAAGTTATTCCTGATTTATAGCAGGAACGTCAACAGGATCCCAAGCCAGAGCCTTGCAATTTCAATCCAGCCTTCCAAAAGGCAAGGGATGGAGCTGGACACGTTGCTGAGAACAGCATAGCACAGCCCACAAGATCCTGGTTCAAGCTGGGCAGAAGCTGGACTCAAAAAAGTTTCCATAAAGACCACGTAGTATTTTACTTACTCATTGAAGTTTACTTACACAATGATTATGTAACGCTTTGCATTTATCCAGTTATAACCAAATGACCATACTCTTGTAGGGATATAGGGACTATTTTTACATTTATTTGTAACTCCATAACACTCAGCTCTCCTTCATGAGAGGGTGGTGCGTAGCACAGGTAAAGCAGCAGTGTTAGATCTTACCTTCACTGAAACCTTCACCGCTGAGCACTTTGCTTGCATGGTTATTTATGGAGTGACTCATGAGAAACAAATATGCAGGGAGGGGAGTTCAGTGTTTTCCGTTTTCCTGTGACTGAGTCAGGTATCCGCAGAGCTGGAGGCCTAGTGGCTAAAGCCCAGCTTGCTCGTGCCCCGTGACACCCGGGGGAGCCAGAGTGCCCCACAGCTCCTACATTTATGGATTGCATGGATGGATGCCCTAACAGCAGCTTAGACTTAGCCCTGGGCCCTGCAAATGCTGGCTGTGTGCCAGGACTCATGCCCAAATGCTGGCATATGTTTTTCTAGATGGGGAGAGTATGCTGGGCTTGGCTGGGGTGAGCACAGCCAGCAGCCACTTGGGATGGGACCACCTTGTCCAGCTAGACTGGAGATCTAAGTGGTGACCAGTGACAGGACAAGGCACAGTGGGTGTAAGTTGAAACACAGGCAGTCCCATCTCCAGGTGAGGAAGAACTTCCTGACTCTGAGGGTGCCAGAGCCCTGGGACAGGCTGCCCAGGGAGGTTGTGGAGTCTCCTTCTCTGGAGATCTTCCAAACCCGCCTGGCTGCCTCCCTGTGCCCTGTGCTCTGGGTGTCCCTGCTGGAGCAGGGGGTTGGACTAGATGGTCTCCAGAGGTCGCTTCCAACCTCAACCAGTCTGTGACTCTGTGAGATGTGGATTGCACTTCCAAGTATCCACCTAGACATCATCTCCATGTACCTCTGGCTAAATCTGACTGGAGCACTGGGGTCCTCGTTGTTACCCAGCGCTTGGTGCTCTGCTTGGTCTGCACTACCAACTGCTACAGAAATGTTAGGTGTCAACAGGCACGTGCTTCCCTTCCAATTCCTCCCAGGCTCACACTGGGGAGCCGGGCCACTGAAATGATTCCCAGCGTCACAGTCAAGCTTTCTCCAGTGATGCCAGGGGCTGCACACCATGTACTGCAACCCAGCAGGTACCCAGGTGCAGCCCTCACCCTGCTCGTGGTGGCACAGGCCCAGCAGCACCGTGGGGCAGGACGTGGTGACAGCTCTTCGCAGCTGCAGGGTCTGCCCATGAATTGCCCAGGAGCTCACGTTTCTCACAGGGCTGATCCACAGCAGCAGGTGACTTCATCCCAAAGGTAGGTGTCATTAAAATAATCTACTATGTGTATATTTAGCTAACTAGATAGGCGGTGTGAGTCAGTGTGATGGCATTGCTAAACTACAACGTCATCATCTCTTGCACCATGATCAGTTAAAGGATTGCTCTGTAGTCCTGGACTTTGCTTTGGGGAAATTCTGCTCTTGACACATGTTGTTTGCATATGCAATAAGGAAATAGTATCACATTTTTCTCTTCCTTCCCTTTCTTTTTTTAGCAGCTTGTAGTATAGATGGCTTGACAAAGTTATTTGATGTAAAACTCCCGTAAGTTTTGTTCAGATCTTCTAGGTGTGTGTAGAGGATCCGAGTTGTTCCACATGCTTAGTACTCAGTTACTGGGACAGCAACACAGTGGATCTCGCTGCCTAAACCATGGCAATAATAAAAAAAAACAATATGAAGTAGGTATAGTTGTATGAATGGCCATCTTATGTCAGGCCAAAATTCAGCTATATGTGATATATGTGATCCAAACAAATTCTGCTATTTAATTTACTTTCCTTGATAATTAATATGTAGACTTAGCATTTCTGTGCAGTGCAGAATTTAGTAGTCTGTATTATTTCAAAGGTGGTATCTTGGGCAGAAGTTTTTCAACTGCCTCCTGCTGTGAAGCTCTTTCTCTCACCAGGTGCACATGGCAGCAGATCTCCTTCCTCTGAGCTAAAATGCAACCCCCTCCCACCTTTCCATAGCTGGCACATTAAAGACTAACCACTCTCTTTAATAACAAAACTAGAATTCGCTACTCTCTAGTGAGTAGTGGGCACATCTCTAGAGAAAAGGAGAGGACAGAGAAAAAATGATATCAGAAGAGAGGCAGGCCAGCAATCCTGTGCAAAAGGGGCAGTGGAGAAAAGATGGGCACCAGGTAAAAAAATCAGTTTTTCAGAGTGGTAAGAATGGGTTTTGTATCTACCAGATTAAAGAGGCATTGAAAATACTTCCAAAGGACCCTGTCAATATGCAATGTCTTCTTTTGGTGACTGCAAATCATTGCAGTGAGGTCTGCAAAAGCCTCCCAAACATGATGGAGAGATGTCGAGGCCAGCAGTGATACACCCGGGTCTCCTATGGCCAGAGGATGTGTTGCAGAAATCTGTGAAATACTTTAATGGCAGTTTACATCAGTATCCACACACTCCTGTTTGCATCAGGAAAGATATTATATTGGCAACCTGATTGCCTACATGAGGTACAAACCTGCCTCCAAAACTGGATGTTCCTGCATGTTGTTTATTTGGAAGAAAAACATACTAACATGGTTCTTTTCTTCACTGCCATCATGCACCCATTGTTTGCTAATTGCAGATTGCTCTTAAACTCTTAAATACAGGATACTAAATTTAAGTAGAAGTGCTGTTTCTTTAATGCAGCGTTTGTTTAAAAAAATTAAAAAAAAAGGCAAAGCAAAGCAAAAGAATTACAGGAGTCTGGCAAATAGGTAAAACAAAAACCAAAACAGAGCCAAAATAGCACTTTTCATGTCCAGAGCCCAGGTTTCTTTTCGATGCTGCGTCAGGGCTACTGCCTCCTTTTTGCAAAAAGGGAATCAAAGCAGTCAAATGCACTCAAGAGCCAGTGACAAAATTTTGAAAAACTTCCAGGATTCTTGTCTCTGCAGCCTGTGCATATCCCCTAGAAAAGATCTGGAATGTGGATTTCATTTTGAGACTGTCTTCTCAGCATCTTCAATTACAAAATATAACCCTGTGTCCTATATGCTCAAAACCCATTCACGCTTCCTAAAAGCAAAGGAAACCAAACTGGACCCTCAAATCCATCACCAAAAATCCAAGGCTGGGGAAGCGTAGGTGACACATCCTCCAAATCTGTGCCAGGATCTTAGTCTCTACCAAGACTAAACTGTTTTTTTCCAGCTGCTATATCAAGCTAGCAGGAATGCTGTGCAATCCAGTGCACTTTGTAGCAACAGGAGCAAAAACTAACGATAACAGCACTAGGCACGGAGACCTTGAGAAACCAGGTCAGCCTTGAATGCAAATTTTGCTCCCTCCCCAAAGCATCTGGAGCCCAGATCTTTTATCACCCTCTTCAGGTAAGCACAGAGGGCCACAGCACTGTGTGGGGTTTAGAAAAACACACTCTGCCCCTTTGCCTGCTTCCCATGCACTTCTCACACCTAGGACTGCTTGTCCCTCAAATTCAATGGCAGCTAAAGGACAAGTGACCCCAGGTCCCCTCTGTTCTGGCCTGGTGCTGGCCCAGGATGAAGTGGGACAAGATGCTACCTCTGTACAAAACAAAAGGCAGATGCAGGAATTTGTGCAGGAATTGGACCACATTGGAGGGATTGGTAGGAACTGGAGGAGGGAGGAATTGGTCCTTTATATCGGTGTTGAGAGTGATGGGTTTCTTTGTTTTGGACGAGGGATCCCATGATCCAAGTGTTTTCCCTGGAAGAGTATCCTCACCTTGTGTGGGTTATCCAGCAGCTGCATGGGGATGGGAATGACAACTAAGAGGGTGGCCCAAACCAGAGCAAGGCGGGTAAGGTTGGCACTGTGCCATGTAGCACCCGTCTCCCCATCCGTTTGGAGGATCTGCACAGGGCGGCCGTGGCTTTGCTCCCTGACAGCGCCGTGAGGAGCTTTGCACCTCCAGGGCCTGCACCAGGTGGTGGCAGCAGCACCCACCACATCGCGGGGCTGCACCCAAAGCCCAGCCGTGCCCCGAAGGGAGTCTCCGAGCAGCGAGTAGGAATGGCTGGGGACTGAGATCATCGTTTTAATCTCAAGGGAAGGGCTGAGCTTATTGCGCAGGCAGCGCCTTTAATTCCTCATGGCTAGGAGGAGCGAGCGGTTCCTCCCGGCCCCGCTTGGGCTTCCCCCTCTTTTCACCTATGGAGACGGCGATAACCGGAGCCCACGCATGACTCAGCTGCCAGAGCTTGGGAAAGAGGCAACAATCACAGGAGCTTCCCGCGGGAATGGGAGTCCCAGCAGCGCCATGCCAAGGTTTCTGTTCACTGGGCCTGGCACTCCTGGACCCGACACCACGCACGGGTGCGCGGCCGGGAACTGCCCGCCGGGACTCACTGCTGTGTGTTCTTCTACGGGCAATGAACATAGACCATGATGTTTGTTTATCTCTGTAGCTTTTGAGCTCAACTCTGGAGCTCCTGATTCTCCTCATTCAGTATTTTTGGTCTGCTCTGGTTTTAAGTCTTCTAAAAGACTTAAATGCTTCCACGTGGCTTTTTAAAAAGATGTTTTTTTCGTTAGCTGTTCTCGTGCTAGCTGCCGTGAGGATATAGGGCATGAGCTCTTTGGCTGTGACAGGTTTTAATTCCTTATGGGACGCGTGTGATGTGGAAAACGAAAAGTTAGGTGAATCGCTTGGCCGCTCCAAGAGAGCAGAGCGGCCCTCACGGGAGCTGCCGCTCGCCGGCACGGACACTGCCCGTCAGGCTCAAGGATGAGCCTGCATAATCCTCGAAACGGAGCGGCAGCAGTGCTTGGGGAGCTGCGAAGCGTCCGACACCGGCTTCCCTGCCCCGTGGTAGGATTTTCAGCTCCTAATTATAACCTCATTAGCTAAGAAGAGCAAGTAATACTTAGATGCAGTGTTTACAGCTCCCAGGATCAGCGGCGGGTTGCGGAACTGGAGTCGAGGCAATGCTGATCCGTGATCCTCCTAAAGCCTCGGTTCGAGGCCCATCACAATCATCTCTTGGTGTTGGACTCCTCAGGTGCTTGGTGGTGACTCAGCACATAGCTAAGAAGGGAAACCTTAGTGCAGGTTACAGCAGTGGCATTAGACACAGACAGCTGCTTTGGGGTTATAACATGAACACAGGAGTGTTGTCGTACACAATAATAACATTTCTACCCAATAGCTTCTTAGATATGTCCAATAACATTCTTTTTTCCCAGCAAATATCTCTTTTTTCTGGTCAGCAGATCTTTGACTTTACAGCTTTGCTGCAGCACCAGTTAGCAGCTCCTTCTCGTTTATTTTGCTGCTGGTTCATTAAGATTGACATGTAATCAATGCTGTTGATAGGAAGCAACAGCAGGATGGCAGGAGTGCAGCCCTGGGCTCAGACATTGCCCGGCACTGAGCTCCACTTTGCTTTTTCCTTTACGTGCAAAAGCACATCCTGCTCCAAGCCTGGCTATGGAGCTGCAAACTTGGTGCAACTTCTGCCATCAGTGCATTTCATTGCAGGGCACCTGAACTGCCCCTGCAGGTGACCTGGGGGGGTTCACCAAAATTCTTCATGCCCGTCTTCCTAGGCTGTTTGCAGGGAAATGTTGGCAGGATCCCACCTGGAGCCTGTCCTCCAACCCTGACTATCATGAAGAACATGATCCCCACTGTCCTTTTGGCGCTGAGGGCTGCAAGGATGGACGTGGTGCAGATGGAGAGTGCTTTTCACACAAAATGACCACCAGGAAAATTCGAGCTTGGTCCTTAACCTTGGGGCACAGAAAATATCCACCTCCTGTTCATATTCACCACGCTTGGACTCTGCTTTTCCTGCAAGGCAGATCCAGGGCTGTGACTATGCAAACTCAGCCTGGCTAAACTGGCAACAGGAGCTCCTGAAGTGTCTGCTGCTGCAGCTATAAATCCAGCTGTACTTGCTCATTTGGAGCTCTCTCCTTGTTTGGAGTGGTCCAGCACGGTGTGGGTGTTGTTCTGCACTTGCGATGAGGTTGTTTTGTTTCCCACAGCTCAGGGAAACCCTAAGGATTACTAAAACCCTAAGGTTTTCCTCAATGCATTGTGTTTCCACCAGCCGCTTGGGCTTTCATAGATGTTCCTTGGCAAATCTTACACTGCTGCAGCAAAACTCCATCCTGCTCTATGATCACTGCCATAACCAATTGGAGACACCTTGAAGTCTCCCATCAGTCGGCTTTAGGCTACAGCTTCTCAGTGCTTTACTCATCCCTCAGCCAGCAGTTGGCTGAGGGATGAATTGCCCTTAATTTTGTACAATATGAGTGTTGATGTCCCTCAGAGGCAGAGAACAATTCAAGACAGCTGATAACATCTAGCATCCTGCAGACTGCTGGCATGGGGCTGGGTCTGCTCCTAGGTGGGATCCAAAGGCACAGGGCAGACTCGGCTGGCCCATGTCCCTCTGGTGGCTTTTCCTGCAGCTTGTGTGCCAGAGCTTTGACCTGATCTTAGAAATGCTCGGTGGAAGAAGGACATCTACATGACAGACCAAGTCATTCCCCGGCACAACAGTAAGATTTACCCGCTCAGTTTTGCTCCTGTGGCTTAGGCCTGTAGGGAGCATTTTGCTGAAACTCATGGGACTGTAAGTTGTGTGGAGATGACACCACCATGTGCCAATGTGTGCAGACACTCGAATGCCACTGCCGTTTCCTTGAATGAAAAGGACACTAGTGTCCCAGGCTGAGGATCCTGGAGCTCCTACAGGCATCTAGATGTGCTGCTCCTTACAGGCTACTGGGCATCCAGGAGCCTGAGCAGACACAGATTGCCAGTATAATGTCACTGCTGGTGACAACCAACAGCAGCTTTCTCAGAGACACCCTAAGTGCAACTTTGCAACCTTCCTGGAGCTGAATTGCATCATCAGTGTTGTCTCTTGGCCTGAAAGCCAAACTGTAGGCTCTGTGGGGCTGCTTGTGGTCTTTCCAGCTTTGCAGAGTGATGCTTTGAGATCCACTCAATGAACTTGATAAGATGTGTTGGTGCTGGCCTATTTAATGGCAACCTGATCCCGCTGTTAGTGCCCTGTGCCAAGGCTGCTCTGCCACAGGCAAAGCCCCAAGCATCTGCAGCATCATCCGGGAGCACCATCACATCAGGAAACCTTCTCCCGGGATATTGAACGGCTGGTGCTGGGACACAGCCCCCTGCGGCAGCGTCCCCATGGCCTCCCTCCGCCCCAGGGGGAGCCTGAATCTCCCCATTTTTCCTCCTTGATCCTTGTCTCTGCTCCCTTCTCCTATGCTGCTGCTTGCAGCAGGAGCTGCCTGGCCCTGCTTGACACCAGCCAGCCCTGCAAAAACCTACCTTACCAGCATTCGCTGGGTGACTTTGCACTGGCTCACGGATACTTTGGAGAAAAGGGAGTAGATAAGAAGTGCAGCACGAGAGTGATCTTAGGAAAAGAAAGCTGCATAAACACAAAACCCTTAAAGAGCCAACTTCAGGAAGATTTCTGTGATAGATCAAATAAAAATGGTGAAAGAAAATGTGTCTGACATGTCAAGGTTAGGGTGACTGTCTTCCTCAAGCCACATTTAATGGTACTCCCTACATGTTACAGGCACAAGGGCAAATGCATTTAGCAAAATCAGCCCTAACCTGCCAAAAGCCTACTTGAAGCTTTCTGTAATAAATGCAAAATTAAGGAAACTCCAGTAACATGTAATAGAAACTCTCTCCATGGCCATGAGGGAAACAAACCCCAGTAATATGTTGTTCCCTAGGAAAATGCCAGGCACAGGGCTCTCCCACGGGACCAGCTACAAGGAACCCTCCGAAGCTGGTGGAGGGTCTTTCCGAGGGTGAGGGATGGCCAGACCAGACCCTTGGGCCTTGAGGCTGGACCTGCGAGCTCCCCACGGGCAGCCCTTTTGGGGAGGTCTAGCCTCGTGTCACACCACAGCAGGCGACGTGGAGCTGATGTCCTGCGACTGCTGCTCTGAGGGGCTGAGGAAAAGCCCTCCTCCCTTAGCAGCATCCAGCTGTGGGACAGGTGACCTGTCCACGCTGTCTAGGTTCTCCATCCATCCCCCGTTGTTTCAATCAAACAAATCCAACACAAGTGGGATTCAAGTGGGCCCTCCTCACTCTCCTATTATTTATATATCTCTGACTCCTTCTGCACCTCCCAGTCTTCCCAAGTCTTTCCCCAGCTGTGATCCACCCGTGAACAACCTTTGTCACGTACGGAGCTTTACTTTCTTCCTATTTGACGTGAAGTTGGCAACATGCCGCTGTCTGAAAGGCAAATGTTGATTCATAGTCCTTCCCACCTCCACATCCTGAAAGCAGCTGCCCTCTCTGGGAATGACACTCTGCAAACAAGCCACACAGGACTGGGGAAGCGTCATCCATCCTCTTGAACTGACATCTTCTTAGTAGCATTAAGGTACCTGACATTTTAGAAAAATGGGTGTTTTTATCAGCAGCTCAGGTTGTCCTGGTTTCACCTTCAATGCTGCATCTCGGCTCGCAGTACACAGAGCTACTGAGGTGCAAAATCATCAGAAACCCAGAAGTTACATTGCATTTAGCTCATACTGTCTCGGGTCATGGTTTTCCTGGTCTGTGCAGCACTGGAGTTGGAAACTCCAAGTCCTTTTCTCTGTCCACCCTTGGTCTTCAGTATCCCAGGCACTGGAGTTGGAAACTCCAAGTCCTTTTCTCTGTCCACCCTTGGTCTTCAGTCTCCCAGGCACCCTGCAGCACTTGCTTTGGGGACACCTGGAGACACTGACCAGGTGCTGGGGTGGAAAGACCCTTCTGGATGTGGGAACCAGTATGAATGTCACTGCCAGGTGAGAGAAGAACAGGCTAATACATACTGGTTCCTACTGGTTCCTGTTACCACTTCCAATATCCTGTCCCATTAGCTGTACATCATCCACGAGGCCAAAATGTTGACCCTGAACGCCAGTCTGTCATCACGCCCTTGGAGACTATGAATTTCCAAACTACCAAGGGTTGGTTTATTTTGCAAATTCTGTTCCCAGAGGCTTCTAGTGCTCACTAGGTGCTCAGCTGCTCTCTGCGATGCAGTTGTGGGCAGGAACTGTCGAGGAGAGCTGTTCACTGCTTCAGCTTCGTGCTCTCTGGGGAGGGCAGCGGGCGCTCGGATCCCGCACCTGGAGAGGAGCTATGTGGAAACAAGGCTGTTTCCCTGACCGAAGCCAGGAGATTTAAGTGAACTGTTGTCGTGGCCTTTCAGGCTGCCCGACCAGCCATTCCAGGAGGCTATTGGGAAGGCTGGTGCTTTCCTTTATATTTATAAGTTATTGCCTGTATTTATTTTTCAGCATGTGTGAAGCCACATCTGCCCCAAAACGGAGTCCTCCTGGGATCACACTTGAAAAGCAGCTGTCAAATCCTGGGTCTCAGTGGCCTCTTACGGCTGCGAGAGGATAATTAAATAAGGCAGGAGGAGAGTCATCCAAGGCGCTCAGGTTGTATCTGGTCCCTGTGCTCCTTAGGAATTGCGCGTTGTCCTGGGGGAGCTGGTGTGCCTCAGAAAGGGATTTCTCTTCCAAATAACTGTGCATGATCTAATTCACAAGCCAGCCCCGTGGTGACTCATCGGCAGGTAAAGCTTTGAAAAACAGCAAAAAAAAAATACTGGGCTCATTTCCATGGGCTCTGCACAGTCACCAAACAAACACGAAGTCTGCAGTAGTGTCTGGCTGCTGAATCCCACATCAGAGGCGCCTAGAGGAGCTCCGTGCTCGAGGCTGCCTGTGCAAGCAGCGGGATTTCAGCATTTTGAGCACTCGCTCCCGTTCTTTGTCGTGTCTCTCCAAGCAGCTGGGTGTACCGAGGCGACCTGCATGAAAAGATTCGCCTTTGGGGTGCAGCAAAATGCTGTGGCTGGGATTGCACCGCAGCTCTAGCCGTGCATCAGGGATACCCTGCAGGGGGTGAATCACTCCCGCACCTCCCTCTCTCCTGGCAACAGGGCCTGGATGCTCGGGAAGCACTGGCAGCACCGGGAAACCCGGGATCCCAGCGGCTGTGGAAGCCGGCACCGCAGTCAGCCCTGGCACAGCCCTGTAGAAGTTTGCTCCAGTAACACCTCTGAGAGGAGAAAATCTTGCCTAGAAACCGTCTCACAGGAGCCTGAACACATGCTCTCTCTTTCAGCATCCTTAGCTGATGGATGTGGCACTTCACCAGGGAGCAGGCTGCAGCAGGAGAGCATTTTTGGGGATGCTGGCAGCAGTGTGACCAGAGGGGTGGCCAGGGCTCCAGCACCAGGGGCAGGGCGGCCGCCTCGGGGACATCGGGCCCCACTCCTCCCGTGCCTGCTGTCGGTCACCCCTGCACCGAGCTGGGAGGAAGAGGAAGGAGCTGAACCGGGGGGTTTTAGGCAAGTGGTGGCCACGGGACCAGAGCTCTCCGAGGTACTGGGGGCACAAACCCCGTCTCTTGGCACAGGAGCAAAGTGCCCAGGAGAGAGATGTTTAGTAGGACGGTACTTCAAGCACACTCTGCTCTCCCAAATGCTTTCTGGAAGTAGAGGGCTTCACGTGAAGTTGTTTCAGTTCAAAATGAATGGTATTAAGTTATTAAAATGCTTGTACCATCGGCTTTCAATATTGTGGGCCTAATTTAATGTCAGTCTTTAATGCTGTCTTGCATTAGCTACAGCGCAAGGAACAGCGAGAGAGATAACAAGTGTCCCTTTTTCAGGTTCTTTTTTCCTTTATATTATTAAGTCACTGTTCATGTTCTATTTCTAAGTCTTGTAGAACAAGACACTTTCTTTTCCATTTAAAAGAGAGTTATATGAGTGCTTTTTATCTTCATTTTTTTTTCTCGGTTTAGAAATGCATCAGCACAAAACCACGCAGGAGTCCTTTTGTGTGCAGCGCAGACCTCTCAGAGTTGGTGCTCTACTTCGTAACAAACACATCCATCACATCTCTTATTGCGCTAGTTGCATAACACCTTTTACCCATGAAAAGTGGTTTCAATAAGCAATAAAATTACCAAAAATATTTACCCTTTCTTAAGCTTTTTTTCTGGAAAACATTCCCTCCCCTGCCTTTCCCACCCAGTCTTCAAAGCTTTCCATCTCCAGGCAGGCAGTAGTTCATCTGCAGGCCCCTGCCCTTGGTTCTTTATGCACAGTGGCACCTGCCCAGGATGCACACGAGGTCTTCAGCAGCAACACCCCCAAACCAGCCCCCTTCTTGAAGCCACACGGGTATTTCTGCTGGTCGCCCTGTCAGAGCATCCTCTGCTGCTGCTGCTGCACCCTCAGCTCACACGCTCCCTGCCACGGCACACGTAGCTCTGCAGCTTTGTTAGAATCAGCCTTAGTCAGTCGTCCCCTGCGTGCTTTGAGAGGGGACTTTCCTTCTCCAAGCCCGGGAACACAAGGTGCCCTCTCCTCCCATGAAAATCATCAGGGAATGGAGTTCGGCAGCAGCCTCTCCAAGGAACCCCACACCGCGCGCGCTGCGTGGGGATAACCCCTCCTTGCCTTGGAGCTATTTTGCAAGGTCTTAATGTAACAGAACGTATTGCAAGGAAAACCATGGCTGCCACAGGAAAGGCTGGGAAAGGGCCTCTCGTTTCCATGGCGACTGCAGCGGGAAGGGGAGCCGGAGCGATGCTGCTCCCGGCGCAGCTGCAGGGCGGCGGGGGCGACCGCCGCCACGGAGGGGCTCGCAACGGGCGCTAGGCCGGGCCTAGGCAGCGCGGGGCTGTGCTCAGGCCACCTCTGCGCCTGGGAGCTTCATCAAGACACGTTCTCCTCTTGACAAGGGAACGTGGAGGGCGGGGGGAATGAACAACGCCGCCCTCTCCTCCTCTCCCGATTAAATCTGGCTGCGTGTGTTTTACAGGTGACCTTGACAAGCCGATCAAGCGTGGCTTTGTTGCCTCTGTCCCTCAGTGGCAGCAGGTATTATGTGGCACATTGAGAGAAAACAATAAACACGAAGCAGTAGATAAAAAGTCACAGGCACGGCGTAACTGGTGACATCCTTTCTGTTGCCACCGACGTAAATCTCAAGCCATTAAGTTCTTTGATAGCTATCATCATCACCATCATCATCGCACAAGCGCGGCTGAATCACCTCTCCTGTTACATCCCGATGAGGACGGCTGCGTGCCTTCACTTCAGATCCCTCACGCTGAGACCGCAGCGTGCAGGGAATGAAATCAGACTGTGCTCCCAGAGAGCAAAGAGCTCAGCTCAGAGCCTTCAACACCAGAAACTTCTTTTCACCTCATGAGAACTGCTGTTTTCCTTTTCTTTTTCTTTTCCTCCTCTCTCTCACTCTTTCAATTCTTTTCCACCACCTGAGAAAAGCAAAATCAGTCTCCCAGCTCATGAAAACCAACTAATGTCTGAAGCCCCCTTTACATATCCTTGCACTTAGTCATACAGCCATGTTTTCTATTAGTTCTTAAGCATGACCTGCACTTTAAAGAAACTAAACTTTGCCTTTTTGGTCTAGACCAAGGCTCTTTGTTAACCACTATCTTCCTCTTTCAAGAAGATATACTCCACCTGTGCTGTTTCAATATGATCCTGACAGGCAGAACAAAGCAAGAGTTGGATATTTAATTATTTGGGGTTCTGTACCGATTCCAAGCCAGAAATATTTCCCGCAGTAACGTTACAGCCTGTTTCCCAAAGATATATGTCTCACTGTAAATAAGGGTTTTATTATGTGGGCATCTGGAGAATGAGGAAGGTCCAGGTTTGCACTGTGCCAGCTGCTGGTCTAAGGGCAGGCTGTGGAATACCTTCCTCTTTTCAGTCTGATTGGGCCCTGGATAATTGCAGGTGCATTCATGATCATTTCTGATTAAAAATAATAAATCTGATAAATAAATTTAATAATAAAGCAATAATTTAAAATGAGAAAAAACGGGTTTTACTAATAATAATGGTGATAGAGGAGACTATTCAGCTTGATGCTGCAGGGAGAGCATCAGAGATCTTTAGAAACAAGTGCTTCATTAGAAGGAGCTTTGACTATTTTGGTTCATAGCAAGAAGCTAAGGGAGGAGGTAGAAAGACATAAATTTTGATCAGGGGTTCAAGTAATGGTCAGTTCAAGTTTCTGCTCCTTGCTTGGTGGCTCATCTTAACACTCTGTGTTCTCAGCATTTCTATCCATAAAATGGGGATGCTCAGGTCCCAGGCACAATGTTCAAATGTCTGTGGGCACCTTAGGGTGAGAAATGGGAAGCACATCAAGGATCAGGCCTGCAATGCAAACCACCACTCCGCTGCCTGGCCCCTGCAGAGGACTGGTTCAGTGGCAGGAAAATGAGCAGAAGTCAGCACTAAGGAGGGAAACAGACAGTTAACTGAATATTAAAGATAGCACTGATGTAAAATGTGGCTTTTCTAGATTTTCTTTCAATATCATCAACTGTTGTTTAGTAACTATATGTACATACACACATAAAATATAAAGCAGTGGGATGCAAGGTTTTATTGGCTTGTGCTTAGCTGGATGCATTACTCATGGATGGAAGAGGCACAAGTAGGCTGTTCTGATCCTCACTCACGAGTGCCCACCAAGCACGAGTCTTTACACCACCATTAAGCACTTGCCATCCACCATCTGCACCACAGAAAAGTTCATTTATGAATGTTTTAAACACATCATCTGAAAAACTCTGGTGCTTTAGCTAGGTGGTTACCTAGAGGCCAGTTATCCAGGATTCAAAGGGAGACAGGAGAAGGAATGTGTGTAGAGAACTGCGAAAAATGGCACCTGCAGCAGCACAACTTCCAAGTCTTCTGTATGTAGCTTGTACAAAGCCCCACTGCAGTCTGCCGAGCAACGAGGAGCAATGAGGACCCCATATGACGTGGGCTGGGGCTCCTTCTGCAGAGAAAGAGTGGACTATAGCTTTCTTACATGGAGCTTCATCAGATGTTGGCCAAAGTCCAAATCTTGCTGGTGGCAGTTGGGAGAGGGAGGTGAGGAATTCCTCCACAGATGAGAGAAGGAAGAAGTCAGCAGGTTTATTAGGTTGTATATGCAAATGGTGACACTTTGAACTGCTTTAGGGCCTGGCATCTTCATATACTTCCCAGTTGCAGGCAAATGCTGTGGTCAGGATTATTTACTCCTCACCTGCCTGTTCCAGCTGATCCTAATTCCTGTGTGTGTTGCATGGCCACCCCTATGCTGGCACTGAGGTTGGTCGGAATTGGAAGGAGGCTTCCCAAACAGGTGAGTAGTCCATGTAACAGACTTATATTTTTCAACCTAGAAAAAGGGTGGTTTTTGCCCACCATCTCTGAGCTCTTTAGCAGTAATGAACCCCTGTTGCCTTCCAGCACCCATATCTCTGTGTGCCTTGCTCCCTTCCAGGCTGCTCTCAGCCCAGCGTGCTCCCGCTGGCTAGTGTGCTATGTTTGTACTCAGAAAAGCCCTTGTTAATCTGCATGATTTCTCTCCAGCTGGGTTTTCTCTCCATCCTAATGGCTCCTTGGCTGCAGCTGGCATTAGCAGACGAAGGCATCTGTTGTTCCCTCTGCTGGCTGGGGGCTTCCTTTGGTGATAGACCCATCACTGCCTTCATGAGATATGCAGTATTATGAATCCTTTCAGTGAGGGCAGTCAACACCTTGCAGAATAATAACTATACACTTGCACACACACTCACTTTTGGGGAAGAATTGTACTAGAGAGGAGAGAAAGTGTGTGTAAAATTGACATGTCTCTGGAGAAAAAGTATTTACTAACACACATTAAGTGAGTTTGCTAAACAATACTATTTCAAAGGAAAATCTCTCCTATTCGAGTATAGCAAAGCTCCCTATGAATTTTCGTAGAAGTAGAAATATCTTAATGAAGTGTAAATATTTGGCCAGTTTGACTTCCTCTTATGCTCTTGGCATGGTTTGACTTCCTCTTATGCTAGAGTTAATAAATTATCCTCGTTTTAGCTGAAAGTTTCTTTGGCTTCTTGATCCAACTCTGGGCTGTTATTTGTGCTGACTTTTCTATTTCCTGTATCTCCCTTTCATGCAAAGGTCTCATTCCATTTTGTGCCACAGAAGTCACAGCTGCATCCACACAGGGCCTGGGCAGGTTCCCGGGCACAGGAAGGGCTCTCCAGGCAGCAGGGAGTCTGGTGCCAGTGGCATGGGCTGCTATATCAGATTTGTCTGTATATTAGGGCTGTTTTGGGGTTTTTTTGCATTTAGCTACACAGATTTTCTTAGCTGTTTGCAAGTCTCTTAACAGGGGCTTTGTTAGGAAAAAAAGGAGGAAACTCAGAACTCAAACAAAACAAACAAGCAAAAAGAAAACACAAAAAAATCAGGGTAATTTCCAGGGTTTGACTAACAATACTTGCAACCAAGCATGTTTTCTATCCCAGCAATTCTCCAGTCAACCAGACTACCTCTGCTCCAAGCCGTGGGGCAGGTGTAAGTGCATTCAGCCCCTTGGATGACTCCCATGCCTCCTATGCTTCCCATAGCTCTGCTGAAGGAGTCCATGCTGTAGACTGGACTGAAAGCAAACTGTCTCTTTCCAAAAAGAAGGAGAGATATTTGGACCCTTCAAGGGTGCTTTCGCAACACTGCATTGCACTGCCTTGGACACATGAAGCTGCCCAGGAGGTCATCCATGGAAGGCCATGGGAAGCCTGTGGTTGACTTCTGTGGCCTGCAAGGTAAACAAATACATTGCTGCAAGGTGGGGCTTTCTAGTTTTTGCTTAATTAAGAAAACTCTGAAAAAATATTTCACAGGAAATGTGCAGGTATGAAGAGTCAATGAGGCAGACTACATGTACCTCAGCTCCATAGCGTGTTCCTCTCTGCCAAGGTCCACTCATCCCACAGAAGGCTCTGCAGCAGCATCGCTGTGCAGCAAGCAAGTCATGACCCACGTGTCCTTCGAAATGAGCCTCTCTGCACCAGTAAACCCAGGCAGGGGGTTTGCTGACATTAGGAGGGACTTCAGTGGAGCACTGCTAAGGCCAGGCCTCACTGTTTGGACTCGTGCAGCAGTGTCAGGGCTGACGCAGGACGTTTCTCTCCCACAGCCCTCCAATTACCTTCCTCTCATTCAGAGGTCCCCCTGTTCAGCTCCCCTTGGGAACTCAGTGAGATTAATTCCTTGACCTAGTTGTGGCTGTGTTACGTAACAGTAAACGCTCCAAACGCTGCTGATACGGGCTGACCTTGTTTTGTGCCTCCAATGTCATAATATGGCCCAGTTCACCTGCAGTGATTTGTGTCACGCCTGCAGAAGTGATGCTTATATTCATGGGTCGCTACCTCCAAGGAGGGCCTGTGAGCCTGCAGGTGATGAGCAGCTCTGGGCTGGACCCTGCCCAGCCTCCACCTATGTCCCCCATAGCACCATTAGAGGCCAGAGCATTCGCTCAGTCCAAAATCACAGTCTCTCAGGAGATTGGAAAGCCCTTTTGCATCAAATTCAGAAGGAAAAGCTGTAATAAGACAACATGATGTCAATGGAAATGTCTGGGTCATATTTTGCTGTGACTTATGGCAGGCTCACTTCTCAGAGGTAAACCTGTCCAGCTCCATTAAACCTGTGTACTAGGTGAGCAGGCTGTCCTGGTAGTCCCGTCTTTGAGACTCAGTCCTCCACTGACATGATGTTTGTGCAGACATTTTCCTCTGTGCAAGGTCAGCGCTAACATCTCCCACTGGTCAAGACAATCAAAATGATCCTGCCTACTGCTCACATGCTACCAGCTGATTTGTCGTATGAGAAGACCTTTCTCATTTCCCTCAAGTAAACTGCATTAAAATGCACGCAAAATACAAGAAATATTTGCCTACTACAGTAGTTAATGTACAAAAAAGTTCATAGGAGACATTATATCTTTATGTTAACTTTCTCTCTGTGACTTTCTCTCCATGGCAGTTTGATCTAAGGCTACCTACATTTAGATTTACATTTAAACTGGGGCAAGTCTTTAAAGTTCTTTTACCCTCCTCTGATTTTTAGGCATTGCTTAGCATGGGGTTTATTTAGATGCCAGAGATGTTTCCTCCCATGAGCTGCTGCTAAGGGCATCTTGACTGCCGCCTTTCTAATGGTCTCGTTCACCAGACTGAGTGGTACATGTGTGGGTGTTGGTAAATTCAGGGAAAACAGCCTCCTCTGTCAGAGCTGCGAAGCTGCACCAGATTCACACGGGAAGGAGAATCAGGACTTGGGAAATCGGTGTGAGTCTGGTTAGTAGGAGTTTGCCCATTTCATGGGTAGTGTGAGTAAGGCAGCAGGGCCCGGGGGTGGCCTCTGTAGTCTTAGGCCTCCCCATGGCTGGGGCAGGCACAGCGGGACACAGCATAAATGAGACATGCTGAGGGGTAAAGGAAAGCGTGAGCAGTGCCACGGCCAGGCTCCCTGGGCTGGATTTGCCCTGCTGGCCGTGTATTCTTCTGCAAGGCAGCAGCAACACCTTATCTGTGCTCGTATCGGGCGCCGGCTCCGCCATGCTGCTGCAGGCCCCGCTCTGTCGCCGGGGCAGCTTCGGAGCCGGCCTGCGGTGACTCACTGACGGGCGCTGCCGGCTGAGATTTGTGGTAGAGCCAGAAATGCTTACTCATTTTTGTGATATAAAAGCTGTAGAAGCTTTGCCCACCAGATAAAACCAGATAAATGATGTGCTGTGGGACCAAGGAGGCACCGGGCTGTGCCAACAGCTCGGCAGCATGTCCTGGAAGGCATCTGATCCTGCTGCTGTCGCATCCCTTGGAGGCGGCTCGCCCAGCCAGTGCCCTGGGCTCGGAGCTCCCTGATCCAGGCACTGCTCCTGCCGGCAGCCGCAGCAGGAATGCCCCGTGGAGCAGAGCTGTGCAAGGAGCCGCGGCGGGAGGAGACTCCAGGAGCCGCTCTCACTCTTTCCCGCTTGCCTTCGCTTTTCAAAAGCTCTGCTCTAAAGGGAAGCCCTGAGGGAGAGCAGGGAGTGTGTTTCTAACCTTTCCTCTGTGCATTTTTCCCTGCTCTGGCAAGAGGCGGGAAAAACATTTTGCAAAATGAAAAATTACCTCTCTTTTTCAATAGGTTCCACCTTTAATTATTTTGTGATGGTCACATTACCATCCAAATCTATGGTTTGCTGAGATGAGATAGATGGCTGTATTGATGGCAATTTCACAGCAGAAACTTTCCAGTGACAGCCAGGGATAGCCTGACCTCAGCTCTCCTGGGAAGGGCAGGGCTGGGCCTGTCTTTGCTAGGAATTGTGCTCCTTAACCACATGAGTTATGCTTTGGAAGATAGGATAAGGAGGAGCCCTCACCACCTGAGTGGTTGCTTCAGGTATAAATCAGACCAGAGATCCAGTCCAGTTACTGGTAAGATTTCCAGGCACCAGCATCCCTTTACTCATCTCTCCCTTGAGCCGCTGATGGCAGCTGAGGATGCAGGATTTGCAGAGCCTGTGCTCGAGAGCGGGAGCTTTCCTCATGGGGGAGGCTGCCCTTCACATTTGCACTGTTCTGCCCCTGCCTGTCACCGCCTGGGTCACCTGGCACTGCAGGGGTGGGGAAGGCAGCAGCAACAGACCTTGGTATTATTATATGTTTGGGGAATAACCCCGGACACCAGTACGGATTAGGGGTTGACCTGCTGGAGAGAGCCCCGCAGAGAGGGACCTTGGCGTCATGGTGAATGACAAGATGACCATGAGACAGCAGTGTGCCCTGGTGGCCAAGAAGGCCAACGGGATCCTGGGGTGCATTAAGAAGAGCGTCTCCAGCAGGTCGAGAGAGGTGATCGTCCCCCTGTGCACAGCCCTGGTGAGGCCACATCTGGAGTACTGTGTCCAGTTCTGGGCTCCTCAGTACAAGAGGGATATGGAGCTGCTGGAGAGAGTCCAGCGCAGGGCTACCAGGATGATCAGGGGCCTGGAACTTCTGCCCTATGAGCAAAGGCTGAGGGAGCTGGGTCTGTTCAGCCTGGAGAAGAGAAGGCTGAGGGGGGACCTGATCAGCGTGTATAAATACCTCAAGGGAGGCAGTGAGGAGGAGGGGGCCTCTGTTCAGTGGTGGTCATCAATACGAATAGAGGAAACAGTCACAAACTGAAGCACCAAAAGTTCCACAGGAACTTAAGGAAAAATTTCTTGACGGTGAGGATGCCAGAGCACTGCAACAGGCTGCCCAGAGAGGTTGTGGAGTCTCCTTCTCTGGAGGTCTTTCAAACCTGCTTGGACGCAGCCCTGTGCCACGTGCTCTAGGTGACCCTGCGTGAGCAGGGGGCTTGGACTAGATGACCTCTGAGGTCCCTTCCAACCTTAAGCATTCTATGATTCTATGATTAACCAATAGATGGGATATGAGTTCCTAGAGAAGCTGGCCAAGGATGCAGTGTTCAGGGAAAGACCTTACAAATCCATGCATAACAAAAGGAGTCTTTGGGGTCAAAATTGCCAGTACAGAAAGTCCTCAATTTTTTTTTTTTCTAGACATGTAATTTCTGCATAAAGAATTTGAAAGGTCTAGGGCAGAGTATTAGCACATTGTCAGCCTAATTACACAAAAACTGCCATGGTGTGGCCAGAATAACCATTTATGGAGTGATCCAACACTGAAAAAGTGTTGTTTACAGCTTACCCCCTAGTCTGTCTGAAAATCACCCGAGAGGAAGGAACAGGGAGAGGATTTGTTTGGTCATTTGCTGTTTAAATAAGAGCTTGAAATGGCTGTTTTTGTTTTCACTCAAGAGGATTCATCACTTGATTCCTACAAGTCGCTGCAGCTCCTTCTGGGGGATGTAGCACATGGATCACACCATATCCCTGGTGTCCCTAACAGAATGACCCCCTGTGTAGGAGAGAAAATAGCCCATCCTGACACTGAATTGTGTTCAGGCAGAGGGAAAAAACACATGGGAATGGTGTGCCTCAACACTTACCATGGCAGTGATGGGTCAGAGAAGGAGAATAATTTTAAAACATGTATTTTAAAACAAAATTGTTCAACTGGATTCATCTGTTTAATAGCAACTAGGTAAGAGATGTGAATCCATCTCATCAATAACTTAAGAAAGAGAACACTGGGGAAGGAGCAGATCCCAGTTTTCTGCTCCTTTTGCAGCTGTCTGGAAAACCATGGGCTGCAGCAGCTGATTTGGGGCAGGATGGTCCAAGTCACTCTCCTCTTAATATGGTACCATCACGGGCTTTCCTGCAGTTGCAGTCTGAGCCACTGAGAATTCGGTTCCTGCAAAATCATGACAAAAGTCCATAGTTAAAGAAATTATGTCTTCTTAATCTTGATTAGTTTAAAGAAAGCAATCAGTACCTTTTTCCAATTACTATGGCTAATAATATTTAGCACTTATGTGAAGTAACACTCTCCGCTTCTAAAATAAACTTCAAGTTCAGGCTAATTAACCCTCATATTGTCTTTGTAAAATAGATATTTACTGTCATTGTGAAGTAATAAGGAGCACTTAAAGGCAAAAAAAAATCTAGTAATTAGGATTCATAATTGTTGAAGAAGATTGTGTGAAGAAGATCTCCAGACCATGGAAAAGAAATGAAAAATCTGCAGAGGAATGAGGACACTTGAGGTTGTTGTGCCCTCTGCATCCACTGCATCCCCCCATCTCCTGCTGGACACCTACCAGAGCCTGGGACCAGATGAGTCTTTGCATGGAGGTGTCTCCTTCTCTGCAGGCTCAGCCAGGGGTCAAGCTCCCAGTGAAGCAAACACAGGCATCAGAAAAAGCTTCCCCCATGCCCTGAAACGTCAGTATGTTAGAGTAGCTTGGAATATATCATTTCAAAAGTGTTTTTCCTTTAAGTGTCATTTCCAGTGTTGCAGGTAAGAGCCTGGCCTTGGGAGCTCCCAACACGGTGCCTCCTCCAACATACAGCAGCGGTGCTGAAGTGCCACCTTCGGCCTTGAGCCTATGGTCACGCAAGCAATTCATCTAGCAGATGTTCTGATGCCAAGATGAGTCCAAATATGGAAATCTTCCCAACTTTTCCTCAGTTTCTTCAGAATGGAGCAGCATTGCTCACTTATTCCAAGTGTCTCCAGGCCACACAGAGACACGTTCATGTACTAGTGGGAGCTTTCCGACCTGCCCCACACAATGCTCTAGTATGGTGGGTTGGTTTCTTTGCTCTTTTTTGTTTGGTTGGTTGATTTGGGGGTTTGGAGGCGAGGGGGAGCTTTCTAAATACTTTTCTATGAGGGACATCCTCAGGAGCCTTTTATTGGGGCTTCATGTTGGTGAAAAATAACAAAAAGGGAATTTAAAAGTACTGACATGCTGCTCAAAGGAGAACTGAACAAAACGCAGACCCACACTTGGACAGCTAAGTAGTTCTGAAGTGGCATCAGGAGTGAGGGGATACAAATATATCTCAGATAATGCAAGGAACAAGTGGTTAAAAAGTGCCAAATTAGTGTGCAAGGAATTGAGTTGTGAGATTGGAGGGATGCTGCTGTTGTAAGAGCCCTGCTGGAGAGCAGGCTTCAGTCCCGCTCCAATTAGCTAAGGACAAGTTCTGCACCAAACAGGACAGATGAAATTAACTGAATTTGTATAAAACTGAAAGGCTGCTGGGAGTCAGAGCGTTTTCCCTGAGCATCGAGGCAGCCCTATGCTTCCTGCAGAGCATCCTTCCCTGGCAAGAGAGACTGTGCTCAGGACAGAATAGTTTTCCCAGAGCATGGTTTTACCTTTAGAGATGCTCCCTACCTTCAGAAAAGTTTTAGCTGATGTGACCTGAAAACACAGACGTTGTTCCAAGCTGGGAAGCAAAGTTTCTCCAAAGTTTCCAGTCGGGTATGGAAAGGACCTGGGTGGCCACGTGTGCTGGTGCTGGGGAGCACAGGCAGTGCCGTCGCTGCGAGGAGGGAGCAGGCAGCTGGGGACACGTCCTGCACCTTTTAGGTAGATGAAGAGGAGATGCTGTTTATGGAGCAGGTCCTTGATTGCTGTCGAAAGCACCATGCACATCTGATTGCAAGGAGCGGCCCGATAGTAGCTCTGGAGTGTGATTTATGAAGCCTCTATAGGGAGTAAGAGTATTTGCAAAGGAGAAATCTAAAAGCCATTATCTATACATGTGATGCTGTTATTTATAGGGCAGATTTCTCCCGATGCTATTAAATTCCAGGTAGCATTTGTAAGATGAGACCCTTTCTCACAGAGAGTAATTAATCAGAGTATTCAAATAAGCACTAGAAAACATATAAAGCACAGGAAAAATAACCCCTTCCCACCACACAGCCCTGCCTTCTCCTTGCCCTCTTGGAAATGCCACCCTGCACCAGAGGGCAGATAAGGCAGTCATACCTATACTTCTTTTCTTGATGAGTAAACTAACATTATTCTGCTTCTATTTTTATCTTTAGGGCTACCATGTGTAATTGCAGAAGCTGCTTAGCTTGCCCTTTCTTGGCAAGAGATGTGAAGGATCAGACGTGTCCCTGCTCCGCAGCACGGCTGCGGGCAGTGCTGCACACAGACGTGTTCCCAAGGAAGCCACTGCCTTTGGTCCAGGCAACACATCCAAAAGTGGACGTAGTTCCTGAGAGATGGATCATAACAGTCTATAGGAGGCATGTTATTTCACTAGACCAAATGGTGGTGCTTCTGCATGAATAAATAATAGCACATTAGTTGATGGAGTAACTCTCTATATTTTAATGGAATAATATTAGTGTTTTAAGAGAGAGAGAAATCTTCCTGGCCAGGGAAGCTGCAGATGAAGGCTCCAGCTCCTTGCTGTTTTCAAGAGCACCTTTTTCCCAGAGTGAGGTGGGAACATCTCACTGCAGCATCGAAACCTTCGTGCTTCCCACTACTCCCAGCACAGCTGCCAAAAATGACACCCATGAACCTCATGCAAACTTGTCCAAAGCCATCTGTGGCTACCTTGTAGCTACAGTTTACTGGAAGACAGAGTGATCAAAGAAACTGCATCTTTGGGACAGCTGATCCAGGTGGATGCTTTCCAACACAACACTTGCGTTCCTGTTCTACCTTGTGTTGTTCTGGACCTGCTCCTGCTGTGAGCAAGTGTCCCTCCAAGGACTTCGTCCCAGCTGGCCAACGAAATCCATTTTTAGCCAAATAGGCTTCATTTGAGCCCAAATAGTTCAATCATGCTAAAATCCTCCTAGTCTTTTACTATTGCCCCATTGTGATAACCAAGGCAGCCACAAAGCCTGGGATTCAAAAAGCTCATCTGCCCACTTCAGGGTGGTTATTGGAGAAGTATTAGAACATTACAACTAATATTACTTGACACCAGCAACCCTGGCTGAAAACATGGACTTGATAAGTAGTCTTGCCAAAGCACTATTGGGCATCGTCACAAAAAACAGAGTATTGAAAACTTCTGGAAGAAATGTGTCAAATATTGTAAATGGAAGGTTTTTCTACAACATATTAACTGGGGTGGACAAAAGCACCAGGTCCCACCTGTTTGTGGGCAGTAGTTCCCCACATTGCTCTTCTCTATAGTGTTCGTGTTGCTGCATACATCAGTGGCACCCAATGGGAGAAGTGTCTCACAGGTAACAGCAACTGTTAAAAGTGCAGATATACTAAGCTCACCTTCTCAGGACCCACAAAACCAGTAATGACCAAGTAAAAAGATCCTGAAACTGTACTCGAAACTTTAAAAATGCTCTGTCTCAGCCTGAAGGACTTGGAAAATTGAAAGGATAGTCCATTTCCAAGGGATTCTTTGGATAATTGTAACAAGCTTTCTTTCCTTTCTGGAATTAGAATTATCCTTTCTGGATAATTCTAATAACAATTCTTTGTTCATGTTTTAGTAATCAGTATCTAATGATCACTGGGAGCTAAAAACTAACAAAGTCATATGAATCGTGGCTGAAAAGTTATGGTGCCTGGCAGAATAGTATATTCCAATGACTTGCACCATTTCTCAGGAGAGTAAATGCTAACTCAAAAACTATGCAGTTTAATTTGATTGTGTCTCAAACTAGATTGCTATTTTTCTCTGATTTATGCCCTATAAAAGCTGTAGCACCTAAATGAGCTATTCAAAAATAAATAAATAGCAAATAATGGTTTAATTTAGTAAGTAAGTTTAGTAAGACCAGAATTCTTAGGGAAAATTACTTTTTTTGAATGCTGAGAAGCATTAATGATATTTTCCCACTCCAAAAAGAGGATGAGCTGCAAGGTCAAAGCAAGACCAAGAATCAGAAGGATTTTACTGACAAACGTAGCTAGTAGACCTGACTCCAGTTAGGAGCTTCCTTTTCCAGCTCACCCTCATGCAAAACTGGTGTTTGCCAAAGACAGAACTCATCTAGACAGAAAAAAATAAGGCATGTTTTGTCATTTATTTAATGTAAAGTGGGAAAAAATGCAGAGCAGTATGGTAAGCTGAGATTTATCATCCTCTTTTAACATTTAATATTAGCACACAGGTATAATGTCACCCCATCATTGCTTTTCATGTATAACACAGCAAGTGTTGTCAGAATGTGAAGAACATAAATATCATGAAAAGTACTTCTGATCTGCAATGCCTGCATCTGGAACTGAATCCAAATTTTCCCAAAGTTCAAGGATGGCCAGATCAGAGGATTTGGTTCAGGCACATCTGTGGAGACCTTGGCACATCTGTGGAGACACTTTGAAGATAAAAGCAAGAACCAGACAATATTTCAATCCTTTGGGCCTTTCTTCTAGATGAGCTGGCTGGTCTAAGAGAGATCGTTTCAGTTGCAGGCACAAGCAGTAGCAATTTTCCTCTGTGCTTTAATAACTGCTTAATCTACGAAGCACGAAATCAGTGACAGGAGTCACCGCTTGCTAGAAGAGGGTTTCCAGGCTCTTCTGATGATAACTGAGGGCTGGTTAAATGGTGTTTCAGACTCATTTGCACTCAGAAGGAGCTCTCCTGGAGCATCCCCACTGTGCTGAGGCTGTGACATGCACTAAGCAAACTATCAACTATTTTTTTTCAGAGGAGAACTGACTCCTTGTTTTGCATGTTGATGCAGCTTGCTTGGTTATCAGTTGGCTTTCAGGTAGGGGTGATTTGGTTTAATTAGCATGATAACTCACAAAATATAGTAGTGAAGTGCTTATGCATATTTTCAAAAGCAAATTTGTATAATAAATATATTTTTTTGAAATTACATGTGAGGTCTAGAAACCAAAGCATAGAAGCTGTATAGCTAATCAGCAAAACTTGTGGCTGAGTCACAAGATAAACTGGGAGAATTTGGGATGAACAGCAGGAATAACCTGGAATGGATATGAATAGAATATGCAATATATAATAGAATAGAATATAGAATAGAATATAGAATAGAATGTAGAATATGAAAGAATATGGAATAAACATATTCTTGTCTTGGAGAGACGCAGAGGATTCCTGATTCTCTTCCTGGCTACTGTCAAGACCTGCAAGCAAACAGTTTTAGTAAGTTATGCATTTAATGTAAATCTGGTAGAGTAATTTTACTATGAAGATGATTTAAAAGATTTTGGGAAGACCAGTTTGTTTTCAGATAATTGGGTATTAGGCTAGGTATTAACATTGTGTTTGTAAATGCAAGTGTTTCACTCATATTAGCTCAAATTCAGGTCTGCTGCTTATTAATCAGGCATCTTCCAGGAGACTGAGGCTAGATTAAAGATAAATATGCCACTGACTCAGGGAATAGCCTTGCACCACATATAAATGATTCAAACAGTTTGGGAAACTAGTAGACTGAAAATTCATGTTGAATCAATGTGTTTAGCAAGGGCTGATGAACACAGAGCTGATTCACAGGCTAACCAGAAGAAAAGTGTGTGCTGAAAATGTTTGATAACACGTAGTTCAACAAAGTGTCATTTCAGAATTGCTTGTGTGCTTGTATTTATGCTTTCTCCTCTTTCAACATATCAGACAGAGGATTTAGCTCTTCTCTCACACTCTCCAGACAACAAGCTGTGCACTACTAATAATAGGACATCTGCTAAATTTCCAATATGAACATCTCCAGTGTGTATTCAGAGCCCTGTGTGATCTTATGGTTTCACAATATCTGGATTATATGTTTCCAAGAGCAACTTTTTAAAGCATGCAATTTGAAGTGATATTTCCAGCAATTATTCTGTTTGCAGGGAATGAGAGAAGCTGAGCTCATGAGCTGAAAAGAGTGGAAAAATAAAACCTAGTCAAAGAAAATGAAAACCTTTGTAGGAAAAGGAAGTTAAATCCTCTTTAAGGAGCTTCAGGGAGAAGTTTTCCAGGGTGAATCCTGGGGAACTTTGGGCTGTGATTCAATAAGCAGTGTAGAATGAACACACATTTAAGGCTCATTTGAATCTTCTTTAACTCCACTATACTGAATTATTGTTATAAGAATTTTAGCCTCTCTGCAAAAAAAATCACTTTTTATAGTTCTGCTGGCCTTATGGCATGAGGTAGAGAATGTCTTTCTCTGCTTCTCTCCAAAGAGCTGTCTGGGTCCAATGCAGTAATAAACAACATTACCACAAAGCCAGCACTGCAAGTTGAGAAAAAAATTGGTTAATGGATGTTGGGACACAATTTCACAGCAGCTTCCTGCCCCTTTTCAGTGGAGGTGTCCTACAAAGGATAGGTAGTCACCAAGAAAGCCCCATCAGCTCACAGCATGCACAAGGTTTTAAGGCAGACTGATCTAGCTCAGCGGCGTCTCCCGTGTGAGCCATCCTGCTCCAGCAGTCCCACCTTTATCTGGGAATGTGGCCTCACCCACTTTCAGGTTGATTTATCAGGCATTCCTGAGAATGTGCTGTGCTGTTGTGACATGCCCGAAAATCCCTTATTATTCACATGAAGAAATCAAGCACTGAAGAATGGAAAACTGAGCCCAAACTTGGAAGTCATTTTGCAGTACAATTAACAACTTTTGAAGGAGAATCACAGAATCACAGACTGGTTGAGGTTGGAAGGGACCTCTAGAGATCATCTAGTCCAACTCCCTGCTCCAGCAGGGACACCCAGAGCACAGGGCACAGGGCGGCATCCAGGCAGGTTTGGAAGATCTCCAGAGAAGGAGACTCCACAGCCTCCCTGGGCAGCCTGTCCCAGGGCTCTGGCACCCTCACAGTAAGGAAGTTCCTCCTCACCTGGAGATGGAACTGCCTGTGTTTCTACTTGTACCCATTGCCCCTTGTCCTGTCACTGACCACCACTGAGCGGTGAGAAGTGGCACAGTAGGATATTTATGTGACCCTCTCCACTTCTCATCTCAACAGTTTATGATTATGAAACAGGTAATTTCATCTATTATGAAGGTTTTAATCTTCAAACCTCTTTCGTTACTGAAAGGACCATGGCCTCCCACAAATTGGATGCAGGACCTTCCCAGAGTAATTATGGAACCCTTGCAATAGGGCTGCCAAAAGAATAAGAGGCTGGACAAACTTTCCAATAGAGTATTTTAGTCCAGCTTCCTGGTTAATATCCTGGCCTAGCTTCTACTGTCAATGTATAGAAGTGACAGTAGAAGATTCTCTCACTGTATAGAAGTGTCCTTTCTAATTTTTCCTCTTTGCACTCTTAACTGTGCAAAGTTAAGAAACTGTGCAAACTGTGTGAAAAAATGGATTTAACCACACAGTAAGAACCAAGACTATATATAGTGCTCTCTGCTTCCACAGGCTGATCTGACTTTCTTTGTCTGTTACTTTCCTGTTTGCCACCGGAGAGGTGATTCTACCTTACCCATGTGTTCTGACCTATGATTTCAAGGTCCTGAGAAACTGTGTATGAGGGTTACTTTGGTATGTTTTCTCCATACATATCTAGCTGGCCTTGTAATTTTGGTATGAAGATGCCAATTTATGATTTTCTTTTTCTTTTAATTGCAAGGTATAAATTTGTTGCCATGTCATTGGTTGAAACTGGTTTCAACCAGTGTAAAACTTCTAAAATCAGTGAAATCTGGATTTACAGCATGAGGACTGGCTGTCCTTGGGACACAATGGGACTTGTTCAGTATTGCTGTCTTGGAGCCAACCTTGTTTAATATATTAAGAAATTACCTTGGCACAAAATGTGAGATGGAGCTAATGAAATTATATCCAAAGGCAGGCGCAGAGGATTTCTATGCAGTGTCAAGGCAGCAGAGGTTCAGGCTGCTATGGAGGTTCAGGCTCTCCCATGGGAGTCCAAATTGGAGCAGGCTCAGGAAAAACCACTGAGGGGAACCAGGGGACAGAAGCTTGGCCAGCAGGAGGAAACTAAGCTTGATTTGGCCTAGTAAGCCAAGGGAAGAGTGAGAACAGGGGTTCTCCATTAATACAGCAGAGCAGAAACATTAGGAACAGGATGATTAAGCTACAAAATGAGAGGGGAAGATGCAAAGGGGGTTGGAAATGGGATTAGATTTGGCTGTGAAAGGGTGGAAGGGAGATGGCAGGTTGCAAGGAGGTCCTTACCTGGACATGCCCTCTTGAAGCTGGACATCAGGGACCGCTTAGCCAGCAGGGCATTCGCAGCATTCCCCGCATGGTAGTCAACTTTGCTAACAAAAATCAAGTCCACTGGTTTTAAGCCTTACTTGAATTTGCGTTTTAGCCTTTGCTCAGCAATAACTGGGCCTTCTCAAGGAATGCAGCAGAAACGGGGCCCAGACTGGTAATGCAGGGCTGAGGGACCGTGTTCCTGACTCCAGGAACACTGCCCTGGATCACCCAGTTCCCACAAAACTACAGCATCTCATAAAATCCTCCTGCTTGTTCATTAGTGTGAATCTAGATTGCTAAAGCTTTTGCATGAACAACCTCTTTTTTTCCTCTAGCTGTGTTGTCTTTTCATTTATTACTATTAACTGACAAAAGATCTGAAGATTTGTGTTTGACTGAGCTGGCAATAACAGATTCTTTTGATTTTTTTTTCTTTAAATGAGAAAATCCGCTCTCCCAAAGTGTAGGAAAGAAAAACCAAGTGTAAGTTAAATCACTGTCAAAAAAACAGTGATTCCCTCCCTCCCTCCCTCCCTCCCTCCCTCCCTTCCTTCCTTCCTTCCTTCCTTCCTTCCTTCCTTCCTTCCTNTCCTTCCTTCCTTCCTTCCTTCCTTCCTTCCTTCCTTCCTTCCTTCCTTCCTTCCTTCCTTCCTTCCAAAATCCATGGATTTAAAATGCCAGAGTCTGATCTTTGTATTAACAGTCATCTCTAACCTCTGTTCTGCTCTCAAGACTCTCTTATAAGCAGCAGTTCTGGGTATTATCAGACTTTGCTTCCTATAGGATAATTACACTGCCAACTTTTAAAAAGGAAAATCTGGTTATCCTGCTCTAAAGGAGTAATCTGCTTTTTAAAGGGATCAGTTTCTCTCCTTAACAAGCACACGCAATAGCTAAGATTCTGCCTTAAACATGCTAGGGATTAATAGTTCGGGATAATACTCTTGTTATGCCCAGCACCATGTATAAAGTCACAGAGAAGGAAAAATCCTTTGGGAGCAATTCAGCTACAGGAAAACTGAAGAACAGACACTCATTCCTGACACTACCAGAAAAATGACACAGAACAGAACATTTTAATTTTGGTATAATCACCCTAAACACAAGAGACCCATTAGTGAGAACTACTAGAATTTGAAAGCAAAGGCACGTCCATCAGCTTATATTTAAAACTATAAGGAAATAGAGATTGAACCCTGAGGCTAAATTCCTTCCTCTGGGTCACTGAGCTGAGCTGCCTATGGATCCAGAGAGGAATATGGCCGGTGCATTTCCAAAGGGAAGATCAACATATACCCTTAAAATAGACACACAGCTCTGATGATGTTCAGAGTGCAACTGAGACACCTGAACAGTGAATGTAGAGGAGCAGAAGCTCACAGCCCAAACCCTCCTCCTTCCACAGGTGGACCATGCTGTCGGTGCTCTAGGTGTGTGCCTGCTTCCTGGCACTATTATTTTTAAATGTAGTCTCTCTGCTGCTGGGGAAGAAACCATATCCCCTTCTGTGCAGCCATGTGCATTTTATTTCCACCTTGCCTGATTTCTCCAAGGAGGCTGCATCAAACCTCTCATACAAATCGCAGTGCAGGACAATTGTGACTGTTTTTGTGAAAAGAAGCCTGGGCAAAAAAAAAGTGAACTATAGTTTCATTAATTATATCTGCAAGCATGACTGTAATGAGTCCCATAAACCCCTATAAATTAATTTCTCCTCTCCTCCCTTTACACACATGGAAGGTCAGGCATAGACAATTCAAATTATTTTCCCAAATTTATATCCTGTGGCAGGGCCAGAAATAGAACATACATCTAGAGATCTGCAGGCAGTCCAAGCTGGAAAAGATCAGTTTTCAAACAATGTTGGATCAAAAGTTAGGGATAAGTGTCCTGCTCAGGGCTCGTAATTAGTCTCTGCCAGGAGCTAAAGCTGGGCATGAACTGGCTAAGCACAGGGGAGACTCAAATTTTTCTCTCAGAAATAGCTACTTTTTCTTCAGTGAAATATTATACTTTTAAGTAAAAAATGAAACCCAATGACTCAGGAAACAAGCAGGCACCGTGTTGCACAGTTGAGCAGGAACTTGTCTTAACATTTCTAAAACAGGGTCAGTTCAAAAGTTATAGGCACTTTTCACAGGAAATCCTAGTGGTGATTTTTTTCCCCTCAAATTCTCATAAAAGCAGATATTTAAAATAGCAATAAACAATAAAAAAGTGCATATTTTAGTGATGTGTTTTGAATTTCAGTTAAAAAAACAAGGGGTGAGTGAAAATGTCTTGCAGGAGGTGAGCAGTGAGGGGACCGATGGACAGCCAGGGGGTAGGTATCCAACGGCAAACCCTGCCTTGAGTGTGAGACACTGTCCTGACCTCTCCTGGGATTTTTTTGTTTAATTTGGGGGATCTGCCTTGGTATCAAGCTAGCACCCTCTGAGGTGACACAAGACCTTCGTGTGCATTGCAGAGGGCAGCTGACAGTTCACTGTGTTTCAAGAATGATTTCGTTTTTGCAGATCTCATTGGGGCAATTGCATGGTGACAGCTCAGAGAAATAGAGTTTTCTGATCTAAATTCCTGCTGAGCACTAAGTAAGTGACTGGTTGCTTGATGGACAGATTTCTGTTCCATAAGAAGGACAACCAGAGCCTCATGGCCTTGAGAAAGGAAAAAGAAATGGAAGATGATTGTAGAAAACAGATGGGATGGCTAAGTCCCATGCATGACCTTATGAGGTGTCTGTGAGTTGGTCTAGAAAAGACCTATGAGTTTTGCCTTAGCAAATGAGATCTGAGTTCTCCCTTAGCAGGTAGAGCTGTGGAATGTCAGGACGTGGAGCTGGACAGTGTGTGGGCATTCACTGCAGCCCTCTTGGGCCAGCTGAAGGGGCTGTCGTGCCATCCACATGCCTACTCTCCCATGGGACACGTACTATGTGCAGCGAATCCCTCAGCGTTTGGGAAGAGGAGCAGGGTCTGGCATTGGTGCTCGCAGGGCACTGACCCTCTCATGGATGCAGCAGCTCTCCCCAATGCCCTGCAACATCCCCAATGCTCCCTGGCCTGCATTCCTATGGGAATCTGATGCTGGCAGGAGAGGACAGAGACATCCTGCCCCATCGCAGTCCCTGGGCACATGGCACCCAGATCCAAGCTAAGGAAGAGCAAGAGCTCAGCAGGACAGCACGAACTACAAGTATCCTGTGGCTGCTGGGTCCGGAAATCCAGAGCATCCATCAAAAGTATAATTTCCTGGCTAAAATTTTGATACAAAGCTCTGTCCATGAAAGAGGATTTCTTAGCTCATTCTCTATCCTGATAACATTTCTCTGCACTGACCGATGCTCAGATCTTTTTTATTTGAAATTTTCAATGGCTTGAATGTGTAAGTTTTTAAAGCAGCCGTAGTTTGTGTCTGTGTTTTAGGATAAAAAAGAAATGAGAAGACTTACGCAACAGGGAGGTTGCTATAGCAATTGTTCATGGGAGAAGAGCAACGGTGGCAGCAACCCCCCAGAAGAGCGGCTGTGCGTGTCGCAGAGCTCCCTCGGGCTGGATTTCCAAGGGGAAGGTGGCACGAAGGTGGATGCATCCTCTGGCCTTTTCCTGGGGGTCATGGGAAGCAGGGATAAGCCGGTGAACTCATCGATTCCACCTGGAGTTCCGCCGAGTGACACACACAGGAGCTCTGTAAGCAGGTTAAATCACACAGGAGTCACCAGTTGATCCCATTATAATACTGGTGCAAGTGCTTACTTATAAGTCATATATGAATCATAAAGCATGACTGTGTCTCCTTAAAGCACAGCATATCAATCATATGCTTCATCTTGGCTAATAAACCCACGATCACGGTGAGCCAAAGCTCAAAGCTCTGGCCTACGAGCTTCTCTGCAGGGCTCCTGCAGGTGGGGACCACGTCTATGGGACATGGGAAACATGGAAAACAAATCCGTGTGCAGTTTACTACCTCCGTGAGAAGGTAGCACCTTACGTGAGGACAATCTTGAGCTGCCAAAACGGATACAGCTCCACAATGATGCTTGGACCATTGTTTTCCAAACAGTGCAATGATAAGTTGACAGTATTTAAAGAGAGTTTTTCACTTGCTGGTCTATATTTGTTGCTTTTCATTTGCTTACAGCTGGCACTAGCCTTTAATGGCTGACAAGCCTTATTATTTTCATTTTATGTAAGGAGACACAGAGACAGCATGAAAATGGGGGCCAAGGTGAAAGACACACAGCTGAGCTGGAAATAGCGGTTGTTCCCAGGCTTTCTTCAACCCAGACCTTCCCCTATAAAAATTCATAGTAGTTTTGCTGCTGTTACAGCACCTCCTCATTGTGAAGGTTACATTTCATGCCTGAGCATCAGGATTTGGTGAGAGCATTCACAGTTGTCAATGGGACATTTATATTTCAATGACATTGGCCCAAGAAAAAAAAACGTTTGCGTAAACAGACTAAAAATACCATTTGGGAAATCTTTATGTGAGACACACGCATGTTTAAATCCAAGAGCAAAGGGACCATTTAGCCTCAGGAGGAGGGATGGGGTCAGTGCAGAGCACCCTGTGCAGGACGGCCCACGCTCCTCTCAGCAGGGCCAGGGCACCTCAGACAAGCCCGATGCCTTTGGGAGAAGGATTTAAAGGGTCATTTCACAATAACAAACCACTGCACTACCATTCCTTCAAAATCCAGAGAGCTTATTGTGTTCGGTATTCACTAAAAGCTGTGGAAGAACATGAAAACTTTGACTTCCAAATCAAATCTAGGAGCCACATAATCTGGTGCCTGCAAGGGGCCAGTGAAATTGAAGGAACAGGCAAATCTAAAGTGGAGCTTAGTATGAATTCATTGCTAGCATATCTTGGAATGTCATCCACGAGTTAATGCTACTCACTTTCAGAAGACAGGCAGCTTTAGGATTATTTACACCCACTTGCCCTATAGCATTTTCGTGCACACAGCTTCCTCAGATCTGCCTGCTTTTGGTGGCTGCTGAGCAAATTCTTCATGCAGAAACATCTTGTTGCTGCTTAAAATAAATAAATAAAACAGCTTGACATAAAGAAATGAAAAACTGGGACCTTTTAGCTGTTCACCAGGCAGATTCCAAGACAGGATGTAAAAAGCTAAGGCTGCATATAGAAGCCTGCATTAATTTAGTCCTGTTATTAGTGAAAACCAGGAAGGGCAAAAGCTCTTCTGGCTCTTTAAGCTCAGAAAAAGCAAGAGAAAGTTCTGAGTTGGGAATTCATCTCCTCTGTTTAGAGCAGCTCATGAGAACCCTGCCCCATGTCCAGGAGACCTTTCCCAGCTATAGGCTCTTCTTGGCACCGTGTTGTTATCACTCCCCTTGCAGACAAAGACAACCTGGACATTCTCTGATAGAAACACTCATGGGTACCACGTGCATCAAGAACTGATAGTCAGTATAATAATTTTACAGAGTTAGAAAGAAAATTCTTGTCAATCTGCAAAACATCTCCGCAGTCCTTCTGCAGCTTGATAACATACATGCTTCACATGTCAGTGCTTTGCTACTGTAATAGTGTCACAAGATAAATCATAGCCAATGAATAATGCACTAAATACCAAGCAGCACAAAGCATCCTACATTAGGAAATTTAGTTTGTTTTAAATAAACTCAGCTACTGAATCAGAATTCATTTTGCTACAGACATGATAGATAGAAAATACTAATGTGATGATTTCGTTTGGAGGGTCTGAACTGTGGGCCTGAATTTTCCATAGTTTGTGCTTCAGCTCGCAGATTTCTAGCTTTACGTTTTTATAGGTACTTGCTTTTTACCTTGGTCAAAGATAATTCTGAATGCCTGGCAGGAAGGCACAAATTTGGGTCTGGAGCCTAAGTCTCATGTCTACTGGTTGCCTAGTAGGGCTCGTGAGAATTTAGAGAGACGGGTTCAGACTCAGCAGCAGTCTGATATCAGTCAAAACAAGAGAATTAAAAACCAGTTTCTAAATTCTCAGTGTGAAGGAGCTGCCTCTGTCTTCTCAAATACTTAACCTAGGTGAAACTGGTCTGCTCATGTATCAGCTTTAATTGCATTTCATGTATCACTTTTATTGTTTAACTGAAAGGAAGACTTTTGTTCATAAAAGACCATCTATTTCTGTGTGTATTCCCCACAAAAATCCAGGACTTTTCCGTATTGTATGCAGAATTAGTAAGACACATCAGTGAAATCTGTAAGAAGTAACCCATTTTTGTGGAAATCTTCAGTACAAGTAAAGTTTAGAATAGCTCAGCAGGGCTCTTTTTTATTGGCAAGATTTTAGACTTGTCAGCAGATTATCGATCTCATTTAATTTCTTAAAATCCCTCTTCAAGGACATTGGGACCCTTGCAAAATGCTTTCCCTCCCTCCCTGGCAGGACTTCCAGCGACTGGAGCAGACGTGTGACCAGACCCAGTTCCCGCTCAGGTAGCAACCAGGCAGCATCAGGAGCAGCATTTGAGAGGGGATCTGATTAACATGTATAAATACATGAAGGGAGATTGTAGGGAGGAAGGGGCCAAGCTCTTCTCAGTGGTGGCCAGTGACAGGACAAGGGGTAATGGGTGCAAGCTGAAACACAGCAGGTTCCATCTCCAGGTGAGGAGGAACTTCTTCACTGTGAGGGTTGACAAAGCCCTGGAACAGGCTGCCCAGGGGGTTTGTGGAGTCTCCTTCTCTGGAGATCTTCCAAACCCACCTGGATGCCGCCCTGTGCCCCGTGCTCTGGGGGTCCCTGCTGGAGCAGGGGGTTGGACTAGATGATCTCTAGAGGTCCCTTCCAACCTTGAAGATTCTGTGATTCTGTGATCAGAAGGAGAAGGGTGGACAAAAATATGCGTGCTGTGCTGTCCTCAACACACAGGGTCTGCAAGATGACGTGCTTGGTCTCCCAGCTGCCAAGGAACCGTGGGAGCTGCCCGGCCCATCCAGAGGCTGAGGAGCAGCCAAGAGGCCCAACAGACGGTGGGGACCTGGAGCCAGGTTCTTGGCTGGTGACAACACACGCACCATTTGGCTGGCTGAGTGGCAGGCATGCTCTGCTGGCCAGTGGCCACGCAGGATCTTCTTCAAGCTGTCCATCCCAGAGAGCAGGCACACTGGAAAGCTCGGGAGCTACGAGAGAGAACTGTGGGTCGTGAAGGACGGGACTATTGTAGTTATGTGGGGGTTGAGACATGGAGGCTCAGGGGATGCAGGACACCTGGGCAGTTTTGCAGCCTGGAAGGCTAAGGTAGGAAAATGAATAACAGTGAGGATTTGAAGGGTTTAATCACTGTAGCCCCTCCTTAGATTCATCCATGAGTGGACACCGGCTCCATATTCTCAGACACCAGGTCCGAAATGGGAAGCCCTTGATTCCAGCCAGCCTCTGCTCCGCAGTCCCAGTCCCCAGGATCAGACTGCAGGAGCAGATTTAGTTACTGCATTGCAGGATCAGTGCAGCTAAGCAAAGCTATCCCACTACCCACCACCGGGGTACAAGTCCTGCACACTGCCATCAAATGAAACTGTCAGTATTCATGACATTACTATACTTTAAAAAGTAATATTATTCTTACAGGAAAAGTACCATGACCACTTTCTTGGTAACAGTGTTTGCTTTACTTCAGTACTAGTGCCCATTAGTGAATTTCTTGTATCAGAAAATGATTCTGGCTGGACCATGAAGTGTCATATAGGCAAAGAGGATTTCATAAGCAAGTATTCTTCAGTAGCACCACGAGATAACGGAATTATCTATCCAAAGACCTCTGAACTGTCCACTGAAGGTGAACTATTATGTTTGCTAATGGGATGTATTTGTATGAGACAGCTCCTTTGTGCTCTCAAGAGGGCACAAGCAAAGGCACGACAATGCGCATCAGTCTGTGTAAAGAAAACTGGACAGCTCTAGAGCAAATTAAGTCTTAATCTCTGCGATTTCAGCTCTGGAGGGAAGGCAGTGAGAACTTGGAGCTGCCAGCAGCACGCCCGAGCGCAGGCAGCGGCTCCTGGGGTGGGATGGGGCGGTGGGGATGTGCCTAGGAAAGCAGCACGTTGTTCACAGGCACTTCTCAGGGCAAGCATCACCGTGGCTCGCATCGCTGCCGGCACATTTTGTCAAGGGCATCAGCTCAAGGGGCTCTACCACTTGCCTTTGCTCTTCTGGAAGAACTTCCAAGCTTCCTACCATATCTCAGCAACGCCTTCAGCCTTGTCGGGTGAAATTTTCCCATTACTGCTGCAAAAGCAAAATCATTTTGCTGCCTGAGAGCAGAAGGACAATAAGTTGTAGTATCAGTCAAAAACTAAAAAAGTGAAAAAGCCCATGTGAGACAAGAGTAGGAATGTAATTATAGAAAATAAGACCTGCCAAGCAGAGAGGATTACATTATGCGAGGAGATTATATATTTGATTTACAATAAGAAAGACATAATAGATTTTGCAAGGTTCTTTGCTGAGCATTGTATTGACATTCTGATTACAAATATCAATGTACAATATGAGTAAAGCATTAAGTGGATTAAGAAGTGACTAATAAACATCTTAGAAAGTATTTTCATCGTCAAATGGATTTCTATCTGTGAGATTTTATGAAGTGCAGCAGGACCGGGCGCCCCTCCAAAATTTCTCTCCATTGTCTGTTAGATAGAAAAACCATTGCTGGTAAAATTTGCAAAGACAGCAAAGACTGGGGAGAATCCAAAGATTTTGGTCACACAGCAGACAGAGTCTTGCAAAAGCAAGGTCTTTAAAGGCAAATGAATGCAAAGTTATACATTGGACCCAAGTAAAGCTATCCCTCCCTGGAAGGAAATGCATCTCAGGAAATAAGTCTGCAGGAAATTAGGGTTGTAGTGGGCAAGCAGGGCATTGCAAGAAGGGCTCCCAACATGGATGAAAAAGGCAAGAGGGTTGTCTAGTGGGCAGAGCAATAGTAATTCAACGCACTGTATTAAGGCAAGCATAGGGAAGCTGAGTTTGTCTATCTCAGCTTCTTCAAATGCCTCCAGATTTCGGGATCCACCAGCAGATCTATCTGTACAGTGGCTGGGTGGGTTCCCAATGCTCCTCCCATCAAACCGGCCATCCTCTTACCCGAGACTGCTCCTTTGGTTATTTTTTAATCTCCTCTTCCTTGGAAGCGGATTTTGCCAAGTCACCACCTTGCCAGGGGTGCAAGCAAGCTTAGAGATGTGGGTCTGAGGTCACAAAGTTTCAGAAAGCTGGTAGGAAGAGAGAGCCGAAGGGCTTCAGAACTGCTAGTAAAGTACCAGTCACCACCAGTGCTGCTGCTGGGGCATGTACAAGAGGCAGCTCTGCTTGGTCAAAGGGAGGAGGGTTTCATTTCTCAGTGATCACGAACCTCTTACACTGTGCACGTCAGCTTCTAATTTATGTTGGCTAATGAAATTTCTGAAAAGCAAATCAGATTGCTCTTGACACGGAGTCTAATGAAACCTCCCTTTTTGTCACAGTTGCTTTCTGAAATGAAGTTGTAATGGTGCTATATGAAACACTCGATTTGACAAGCTTGGGAGATAAAGTGGCTTGTTGATGTCAGTCTGTGCTAATGGAAGCCGAGCTGAATTGCACAGAACAATTTCAGCTACATCATCTTAATGTCCTTCTTAATACAAACAAATAGCATGTGCTATGCAAATTGCTATCAGTGGGAGCTAGAAAGTTCAAAATGACACAAGGGCATTGCTGGCATCCTCATCATGTTCAGTCAAAGTATGACAGAGCAGAAAATGAGCAAGGAACCAAGAATTTGCATCCTAACACATATTCTGGAACCTCTGTTTAATTTCTGTACTGAGCTAATCCTGTACAAACAAATATTCTTGTTTATACATAACAGTTACTGCTTATCATCTGACTTCATCAAACAAACTTCACCTAAATTTATAACATCTCTGAAGCTTGGTCTGCCCTTCAAAGTCTTTTTGTTATTTTAACTGTGCTAAAATAAATACAACAGCAAAAGCTCTACTCCTAAAGTAAGAGGTTGTATAAGAAGCTGTTTTCTTAACACGGATTTTTTTAAATTGTGCAAAACAACATAAGTGTTCTGCTTCGAACGCTGAAAAACACTAACCTTTTTCTTTGGGAAATTACTGTATTTTAGTGTCATTCTTCTCTATTGTAATAGCTATATTTTTCAGGAATAAATCTTCTTATGCATCAGTCCACAGATACCTTCAGGCTAGTATTTATATTAGGTACAGATAAAATTTACCTGCTGTACTAAAAAAAATGGGAGATTGAATTTCCAAGTCATTATATATCCTGTGTTGTTATAAGAGGCTGCTGGAAAGACTGGCTTTGATCAGGTTGGCAATCTTGCTGAAAGAGCCTGGTGATGATGTTCACCGAGCCACACAGCTACCTTGTGCCTCCTGTGTGTGAGAGCTCTGGGACTGCCCTAATGGGGCTGATCTCACAGGAACCACAGCTGATGATTCTCCATTTTGCAAGGAAAGGAAATCTGTACAGCTTTGACAGGTATATAACCTTTACATCACATACTCCTTCTAGTTTTCAGCTGTTTAGATGACATTCAAGACACTTAATTACTTTTCCATTAACATTTTTTATAAGCCTTTGTTTTTTCTTTCCTGAAGCATCCATAGGAAAAGCATCATAAATATTTCTGTAGATATACATTGATCACATGGCTTGCAGGGAGTTGCTGCCTGGCCAACACAAAATGTCTGAATGGATTGGTAGTGATACGATTGGAAAGCAGAATCAAGTTGTCCACTGACCTACAGAGGTGCCTGCCATCCTCAACCACTCTGTGCTTGTGACATTTCCTGCATCCTTGCTCCATTTGAAAGCCCGATAGGAACTAGAAATCACTCTTGCAATTAAATTTCATGACGTAGTTCCTTTCTCCTTGTTAACCTCCTTCTCATACCCTTAATTTACTTCTGATTGGTCTCTTCAATCTCTGAACTTGAATTTTACAAGCAAGTGGGTTGAGCTGTGTTTCAGCTGGACTGCTCTGTGGCAAGGTTGTGTCCAATGATTTTAATCAGGCTAAAAAAACTGGAAAAATGGAGCTGGACAACCTTCACATTAGAGTCTCTCTGTGTCAGGCTGCTGCAGAGAGCTTTGCCATCCCTGTGCTGAACATTCAGACACGAAGAAACAACCCAGCTTTAAACTAGATTGCAGTAAAATGGCTTTATTTGGTCTTATTTTGCTGCAGAATTTATAACTATAGTAACAACACAGTTTCTGATGTAGAGCTCTCTAGATAATAGATGTGATACCTTCTGGGATAGGAGAGATATGAGAGGGATTCATCTGTGCTATCAAGTTGGTAACTTCTGATTTGGTTATTCCTCAGCCACCCACACTGTGTCCCGTGGGACATAGGAAACCAGGCTCTGCTCACAAACAGTCCAGCACCCCAATCCCACAGATGTTTATAGCTCTGCAGAATAGTCCTATGCTGTTGGTGGCAGTAGCTACGCTAACAAAAATAAAAAATAAAGCCCTTCTACCCTTTTTTAAATTATTATTATTGCCTTGCATCTTTTAGCCTGTACAGTTGTCCCAGCTCTCTCCATGCCCACAGCATCCACGCCCAAGAACTTGAGATAAGAAGAGGGTAATTCCTATCTGTGTTATCCTGTTTCACATGGATGGGGGGCATGATATCCTGATGGACATCTTACATACAACACTTTTCCAGAATCACAGAATCTTCAAGGTTGGAAGGGACCTCTAGAGATCATCTAGTCCAACCTTCCTGCTCCAGCAGGGACCCCCAGAGCACAGGGCGGCATCCAGGTGGGTTTGCAAGACCTCCAGAGAAGGAGACTCCACAAACTCCCTGGGCAGCCTGTTCCAGGGCTCTGGCACCCTCACAGTGAAGAAGTTCCTCCTCACCTGGAGATGGAACCTGCTGTGTTTCAGCTTGCACCCATTACCCCTTGTCCTGTCACTGGCCACCACTGAGAAGAGCTTGGCCCCCTCCTCCCCACAATCTCCCTTCAGAAGGCAGGGACATTTCCTTTTTTAGAGTAAATTTTGGTCTCGTGCCTCAGAAACTGAAGAATGATGTAACAGGTATGTTTAAACTTAGCAGTCAGTTCGACACAAGGCATTTCAAGCTCAACACCTCACCGCCGCCTGCTCCGGGCACTTCCCACTGGCCGCGCTGCGGTGCCGAGCAAACGGCCACGGGATCGAGCTCCTCTTCTGGGGAGCTGCCCAAGCTGCTGAGAGAGGAGAGCGAGCGTCAGCCTGGCCGGGCAGGAGCGGCGCTGTGTGCGAGCGGGGCCGGTGCGGCCGCCCACAGAGTGCAGCCGCGCGGGGCTCTGCGCGGGCTCTGCGCGAGCGCTGAGGGAGAGGGCGGCTGCTCCGCCGCGCTGGGCAGCTCACTCACCCACCGGGCGCAGGGCAGGGTACCTCCTGAGGAGCTGCGGGGACCATGGCAGCTCCTGGCGCGGGACCTGCAAGGAAGGGCCCCAGGTCACGGAGGCGACCGCAGCGGCAGCCAGGGCTGCAGGGGCCAGGCCGAGCAGCCCTGCAGGCCGCAGCCCCCGGGCGCTTTGGGGGCTGCTGGGTGCCAGGAGGCGGCAGCCCCTGGGCACAGGGTGCCAGGACGTGGCCCCGAGTCTGGGCAGCTGCTCCCCCGGACGCTGTCCCCAGCCCCTGACACCTCCCCTGTACAAACAGACCTACCTCGTGGCAGCACCTGCAATGGCCGGGGCAGCGGGAGCAGCCACTCAGCGCTGCCGAAACCAGCGCCTCGACGGCCCGGGCAGTCAGTGACGCCGACTGGGCAAGAGAGCCGAGGGTCAGCGGGAGCCGCTGGGCACAGGGGCTCTTCYCCAACGCCCCGGGCACTCAGGGTGCAGCGTGAAGGGGCACTTACGGGACCTTGGGCGCTGATGACCTGCACGAGGAGCCGCTCAAACGAGGCCAGGCGGGCACCGCGGGTGCCCTGCTCTGCGGGGCTCCTGCTGGGSACAGGGCAGCCACAGGGGCCGAGCTGCGTCCCTGCGTGGCTCCCTGCTCGCCGCGCGCAGCAGCGCAGCCCCTGCAGCCCCTGCCCTGCAGCGCTGCCCGCAGCGCTGCCCCGCGCGCAGCCCCACTCYGCAYGGCCCCAGCGCTGCTGCCTGCKCCCCTGCGCGTGCACAGGGCCCGGGCAGCTCTGCCCGGAGCTCCCTGCGCCCCAGCGCTGCTCCCGGCACCTCTGCAGCTCCAGCCGCCGCGACACCCAGCGCCGGCAGCAGCAGCGTCGCGCTGTCCGCAGGCCTCTCCTGAGCATGGCGCTGAGCCACAGCTCCTTCACCTCCTGCGACCTGCACCCCAAGCAGAAAGAAGGCTCAGGCCTATCCTCCTCCTCCTCCTGCCGCTGCTCTGCAGAGCCACCGCTCCCCTGGCCCCATAGTCACCCAAATGTGACCACGCAGCTGCGCCTGGGCCACACCAGGAGGAGGCTGTTGGTGCATTTCAGGCCAAAAGCTGCCTCCTCCTCTCCCCTCTCTTGCACACACTTTGTTGTTGATGTCCATATGCAGCTGCAGGGGCACGGTGCTGTCCAGGCCCTGGGCCAGCATGCTGGGCCAATGCAGACGGCCAGGTTCTTGGAAGTCATCTTGCTGTGTGCAGTGCTCTGGCTCATGTGCTTGAGCATATTCAAGAAGATATATTCAAATATTTAACAAGAGCTGGTTGGCCGGCGGCAGTTGCTCAGACATCCTGCATGAACAAGGGGAGTACCACTGAGGGTAAACAGCATGAGTAGGAATGAGGGTAAACAGGGGGAGTAGATCTGAGGGTAAACAGGGAGAGGACCACTGAGGAGAATGACAGGGAGCAGATTAAAGAGCAGGAGTAGAAGGTTAACACTAAGGTTAAAGAACAGGAGTAGATTTAGAGTAAACAGGGAAAGAACCACTAAGGATAAAAAGCAGGGATCAGACTGACAGTAAACAGGGGGAGTACCACTGAGAGTAAACAGGAGTACCACAGAGGGTAAAAGGCAGGAGTACAACTCCACAAAAGGTAGGAGTAAAGTGCAGGAGTCGGACTGAGGGTAGGAGGAGTATCACTGAGGGTAAACGGGGGGAATACCACTGAGCATAAACAGTGGGAGTAAGGATTAAGGGTAGACAGAGGGAATAGGACTGGGGGTATAAAAGTGAGAGTACCATGGAGTGTAATCACGGGGAGTAGGCGTGAGGGTAAGCAGGGGGAGTACACACCACTGTGGCCAGTGGTGTCCCCAGGGGTCAGTACTGGGCCCAGTGCTGTTCAACCTGTTCATCAATGACCTGGACAAGGGCACCCAGGGCACCCTGAGGAATTTTGCAGATGACACCAAGCTGGGTGGAGTGGCCGACACTCTGCAGGGCTGTGCTGCCATTCAGAGGGATCTGGGCAGCCTGGAGAGTTGGGCAGAGAGGAACCTCATGAGGTTCAACAAGGGCAAGTGCAGGGTCCTGCACCTGGGCAGGAATAACTCCAGGCAGTAGGACAGATTAGGGGTTGACCTGCTGGAGAGCGGCTCCATCCATGGAGAGGGATCTGGATGTCCTGATTGACAACAAGTTAACCATGAGGCAGCAGTGCCCTTGTGGTCTAGAAGGCCAATGGGATCCTGGCTGCATCAGGAGGAGTGTTGTCAGCAGGTCGAAGCAGGGGATCCTGCCCCTCTACTCAGCTCTGGTGAGGCCGCACCTGGAGTATTGGGTGTAGTTCTGGGCTCCCCGGGACAAGAGGGATGTGGAGCTTCTAGAGAGAGTCCAGTGGAGAGCGACAAAGATGGTTAAGGGACTGGAGCATCTCTTGTATGAGGAAAGACTGAGCTGGGCCTATTTAGCCTGGAGAAGAGAAGGCTGAGAGGGGATCTGACCAATATGTATAAATACCTGAAGGGTGAAGGTAGGGAGGAAGGGGACAAGCTCTTCTCAATGGTGGTCAGTGATAGGACAATCAATAGAGGCAATGGGTGCAAGCTGAAACCCAGGCAGTTCCATCTGCATGTGAGGAAGAACTTCTTTCCTGTGAGGGTGCCAGAGCCCTGGAACAGGCTGCCCAGGGAGGTTGTGGACTCTCCTTCTCTGGAGATCTTCCAAACGCGCCTGGATGTCACCCTGTGACCCATGCTCTGGGTGTCCCTGCTGGAGCAGGGGGTTGGACTAGATCATCTCTAAAGGTCCTTTTCAACCTTAACCATTCTGTGATCCTGTGAGTACCACTGAGGGAAAACAGGAGTAGGACTGAAGGTAAACAGAAGGAGTACCACTGAGGGTAAACACCAGGAGTAGGATTGATGGAAAACAGGGATAGTACCACTGAGGGTTTACAGCAGGAGTAGGAATGAGGGCAACCAGGGAGAGTAGGCCTGGGGGTAAACAGGAGGAGTATCACTGAGCGGGAATAGGACTGAGCGTAAGCTGGGTGAGTACCACTGAGGGTAAACAGCAGGAGTAGGACTGATGGATTGAGTGTAAACAGGGGGAGTACCAGTGAGGGAAATGAGCGGGAGTAGGACTGAGGGTAAACAGGGGGAATTCTACTGAGTGTAAATAAGGGGATTAGGACTGAGGTTAAACAGGGAAAATAGCACTGAGGGTAAACAGGGAGAGTAGGCCTGAGAGTAAACAGGGGGAGTACCACTGAGGGTAAACACCAGGCAGGAGTACCAGTGCGGATAAACAGTTGGAGTAGGCCTGAGGGTAAAGAGGGGGAGTACAACTGCGAGTAAACAGCGGGAGTGGGACTGAGGGTAAATGCAGGTTGAAGAGGTAAATTACAAGTAATAAAATTACCATAATCTTATAGATTATTGAAAGGCTTAGACGTTACGGATAAATGCCCTTTACTTGCTTTATATATTTCCAAAACCTTTTCAATATTTTTGTAAAATATTATTGAAAATAGGTAGAATTATTCTAAGGTATGTAATTGGAAGGAAAGCATGGTCCTTGGTTAGGACATCTCCTGCAGTATTTTAGAGCTGTTTCTTTCCCTACTTCGTAGCAAGGTCATTTCTGTCAGTACCATCCAGATGTCTGTTCTCAAGGTCTGTCTAAACAAGGTTTTTCCTGAGAACAGGGCCCCAAACTCATGCCTTCACCTCCCTGTTTATTCCCTCTTGTTCTCCTCCCACTGCTTTTCAGTGTTTTCTTTTTCTCGATTCAACTCTCTCATTCTGTCAGTTTACGGAATTCCATCAGTTTATCTCAGAAAGGAAACGAAGCGTGTAGGACCACTCCAAAGTACTGCTGTTTGATTTTTCCTGTTTTAATTATGTTTGGAGTGTTTTATGTACTCGTAACATTTGTCTTAAGCACTATTTTGATATGCAGAAGGCGCACAAAGTCAAACTGTAAGTGACCTTGCCTTGTATTCCCCTGAATATCTACTGAGTGGGAGTAGGGTGAGGGTAACTCACCTCACCTTCCAAACCCGCCTGGATGCCACCCTGTGCCACCTGTTCTAGGTGTCCCTGCTGGAACAGGGGGGTTGGATAGATGATCTCTAGAGGTCCCTTCCAACCTCAACCAGTCTGTGGCTCTGTGATTCTGTGACTAGCCAAATATTTGCAGTGGTTTTGGGCAGGATCCTCACTCCCCAGTCAGATATAGCTCCTGATAAAAATCAGGCCCCAGACCAAGATCCTCCTAAAGACAAAAGGGAATTGTTCAGAACAGGACTTTTTTGGGGAGAGGGGTTGGGGGGAGGTGATGAACAAAGTAGCACCTGGTAGGATAAGACTCTGACAGGAATCAATTTTTGAAATGTATATACTTGGCCTGCAGTCCTGTGCCAAAGAAGGAAGGAAAAAAGCTAATTGAAATGTTAAATTTTCACAATTGCACATCTAATTGCTTGCTGGTTCAGTAGGGACTGCAGAAACTTATTCATATTATGGGGTGCAGAGACACTGTGCCAGATTCTGATCTCACTTACATTTGGTATAATTCAGCCTATGTTTATATTTCCCTAAAATAACTGAGGCCAAAATAGCCCTCACTCTTGCCATCTCTTTGTCTTTGGAGTTTGGGAAAGGGGAAGCTTTCCATCAAAACGCAGGAGCAGTGAAATAAAAAAGTGAAAGCTAAAAAGGGCAGTTTCAGGCTGAAAAACGTATGATTCATAGCAACTTGCTCAGACATATTCCGAAGTCATGCTATATGCTATAGCAATTTAATTATGTAATAGAAGGGATCATCTACTGTTGCATGCCCACAGCTCCCACTCATTTGACTAAATGCAGATGGGCTCACACTACAGAGAAAATAACACAAAAGAGACAGAGAGAAGTGGTTACAGAATTTAAGAAGAAAAAAAAAAACATAGCAAAAGTAATACCCAAATGGCAAGCTTTGCTTGCCACAAAGCACTCATTTGTTCAACTGCAGCAATAGCCTGGGCAGAAGAGCATCCCAGCAACAAGCCAAGGCAATTCCAGCGTAGGATTAATGCCTTTAAATTTGAGGGAAATGTCACAGCATGCATAAGAATTCTGAAGGCTCCAGAGCACAGTGCCACTGCTCTTGAGGGAACGTGGGTGTTTCTGTTTTAAAGCTAGAGGTGGAATTTCACAGCCTTTCAAGTGCATTTCTCCATTTACAGGACAGCAAGTGTTTCTGGATGTTCTATAGCATTCTGATAAGATCTAGCAGATTTTCCTGAAAACGTTTTTGGGAAGAGTGCACAGATTTTGTAGACTGCTTGCACCCTGACTGCAACTTCAGTGAGCCCACAATACTACCCACTTCATTCATAGAGACATAGTCCCTTGCCTTGTCTAGGCATGCAAACATGCACCCTCACAAATCTGTATCAGGTCAGCTTCTTTTAAAAGCAGACGTGGCAAATGACAGCCCAAAAGCATGAGGGACACAATGGTGACAAGAGTTACAGAGAAAAATTACTGTCAGCAGTGGTAAGACACTTATGACAAGCTCATTCAGTCCACTTGGGTACCAAAAGAGACATCTGTCATTTGACTGGCCTTTTGACCATAACATGTGAAGAATTACTCTGATTTATTGTGTCTTATCTTTTTGTTTACCTCTTGTCAGCAGGTGCTTTTTCAGTGAGTCTTCACATTGCAGAATGTCACTGGGACAAATCCCTATAGCAGTCTCTTCTGGGTGAAGATCATTTCTGTATGAGAACTTGTGGCTGTGGTTCCATGATCATTAGTGCCAGATCTGTGCAATAAAAGATAAACCACTGGTATGTATATGATGTAGATCAGACAGAAACACATAATTACATTTCTACGGAATCAGCAAGATCACATAATGCCGAATTTATTCTTGCTTTATAACTTTATGCCTGCTTTTGACAGCTTTTGGGAGACAGATGAGAACTGATTTGTCACAGAAGGACAATTGATTCTTTTTACTTCTGTTTGCAGATTGGCCCATAAGTGATGGATTTTATTCAGTGTAGTGCTGCTCAGGGCAGAAAAATGGCCACCCTGTACTTTTGTAGAGAGGTTAAGATTGTAAAATAAAAACTCAAAAATAAATAAAACTTCATGTTTCAGTGGTCTGCTTGAGTATCTGGGCATCCCCCAAATGGATGTTGTGCGTTTGCCAACCCTAAAAGGAATCATAGAATCATAGAAACCCTGAAGTTGGAAGGGACCTCCAGAGATCATCTAGTCCAACCTCCCTGCTCATGCAGGGTCACCTGCATGAGGTACATGGCACAGGGCTGCATCCAGGCGGGCTTGGAAGATCTCCAGAGAAGGAGACTCCACCACCTCCCTGGGCAGCCAGTTCCAGGGCTCTGGCACCCGCACTGTTAGGAAGTGTTTCCTTAAGTTCCTGCGGAACTTTTGGTCCTTCAGTTTGTGGCCATGACAAGATGAGAACACTGCAGTACTGGAGGCAAACCTGCCTATCCCAGGTGGAAGGCATGTGGGCCAGAGACAACCTAATTAAACATATAGGGAACACCATGCAAATGGCCTCTGAGAAAACAGGCACCTGCTCTTGGTATCCGTCTAAGGGAGGTTCAGGGAAGGCTGCCAAAAGCAAAGCTTGAAGAAACGTGATTAATCAATTTAAGGAAAAATCAGAATGTTCAATAGTCTTGTGCAGAAGCAAGGTCTACTCTGAGGTGTGGAATGAGACAAGTTCTCTGTGATCAGCTACATGGCCTCTGAATTACTCCTGTTACAGGGAACAGCAAACAAAGATGCTGCAGTGTGTAGGGAATCCATTAGCTGCATTTACATCATCCCGAGGAGGCAACTCAGATCGTCTGTATCACCTCTGGATGCTGAACATATCAAGGCAATAAAAAGATTTTAAAGCATTGCGGAAGCAGGGCTCATATGTAAGAATCCCTCAAGGGACAGAGGGAGGAAACAAATGATAGGGTAAGGCACATTACTGTACAGTCCTGTACATCATCTGTCCATCCAGTAATAAGCAAATGTGATCACAATCCATCAGATGTGCTGCTCTTTCTTCTCTCCAGGAAGTGTGTGGCATGTTCATTCTTCAAGCAAATATTTCTCTCCATCATTTTGTTGTCTGCTGTTATCAGCAAAAACCAGGTCAAAGTAGCTCATCTGCATTTGGAGGAGAAAAGGGTGGTGTGCAACGTGCTGCTAAGATCTTGCATAGCTGGTTGCACAATGTTGAGTTAGTCCCTGAAAAATAGCAGCCAAAGAAGGAACCTATCTTCCACCATAAATATTCATCACAGCATTTGCAGATCTGCTCTCACTGAGCAAGACCCTTTGGGTTCTATTTGCAAAGTTATTGGACTTCAAAGCCTACTGAAGGCTGTGAAAGGGGAGCAAGTTTGATTGTAGAAATTATGGTCTGGATACAAACTAGACTGGCATCTTCTTGTATGTGAAACTACTGTGTAGGTATCACTTAAAAATATGGAGTTGTGCTTCGGGAGTAATGCAAGGACTGTGAGTGAACTTGCCTCACCTTCTACAGCTTCAAGTGAGAGGAAGCTGTGTCAGCACAGTGACAGAAACCAAACTTGGCACTGTCCCATCCAGCTGGGTTTTTCCTTAGGTTCTTCAAGATTTGCATACACTGAAATAAAAACACAGAATTTAATTCTTTTTAATACATCAAAATCTGGAACTCATATATCTAATAGTTATGAAGAATATCCATTTTATTACAGTGTTTTTAAACAGAACAAAAATGCATAAACTCACTAGAAGTACAAGTGCTGTCAACACAGAGCTAGTTAGAGAGCCACTGCTGCCAGCAGAGTATTCCTGCTGCTCGGGTCTCCGCACGGCTCTATCCATGGGAAGGTCACTGCAGACACAGCACAATACACTGCATTCTGGCAGTTGCATTTGCTGAGGAATATTCTACCTGGCACAAAAATTGCTGAGTGTTATGTTTGCAAACATTGCATCTTTTTGCCAGTTAGATTGAGAAATGGAAGGGTTTTCCTAGGTGTAGCTGACAACCAGGAGAAATGGCCCTGGGGCTGAAGAACAGGCCTGGGAGCCTGGAGATCTGGGTTCTTATTGCCAGCTTCAGCTCAGCCTTCATGCGGAGACTTGAGCAAATCTCTGTGCATATAGTTCCAGCCTATCAAAATTGCAGATGATAAAACCAAGCTGTCTCAGGGTGAAAATTTATTGTAGGCAGCACTAGGTTAGTGGGCATGAGACGAGGACTAGGAAGTGAAGCAAAGGAAACCTTTGGGAAACTGCTCTGCAAGACCAGGGCAAAACCTGCTCCACTCCTGTCACTGGGATTTCTGCCATTGCCTTCATTTTTTGATTTCATTTTTTGTGCCAGATACAAACAAAAAGGATGCAAAACTGGGAACAGTTTTATTAACTGGACATCATCAACTGCTTTTGAGATCTGAAAGAGTAAGCTGTAAAGTCTTAGAGTGACATGATTATATCTCCACACTTCTGGCTTTCCCCGGCCATTGTGTAGGAGCAGAAAGGCCGTTCACGTTAAAATGTGAGAAATAAGATTCTCCTTTTGGACAGCTGATTAGCAGCAGAATCTCAACAGAGGTGTGAAAAGGCTGAAAGAAGGATTAACACTGACCTGAACCTGACACAAACTGCAGATGCTTCTATATGGGGAATTATACCAGTATAAAGGAAGGTGTGAATTTAATTAATCATGATGGCAGCCTAATTCCTCATGTGACCATTTTTCTTCCAATATGAACAGTGGCCATTTTCCAACACAGTTTATGATTCTTAAGAAGTGGTTTAAACTCAGCTGAAAAAGAAAAAAAAAAGTCACATTTTGTCCTGTAAAAAGAAGATCCACATGGGAGATTATAGTGGCATAACTGTAGTACTTTATCTATAATTACAGTGATATGACTTTCCATGCAGATGAATCCCGTCCTTGGTGGAGTTGTTTATCTGCCCTGATATATGTAAGAGCAGAACAAGCCTGTTGTGTTTCAATTTTCTTATATATATAGCCAAGAAGCAGAACAACAATTCTTGGTGAAGAGGAAACAACAGAAACATCCTTCCTCCCTGCTCGACTTCATGACTTCTAACAACACTCTTCGATGTGAAACCACTTGGTCAGGACTGTAGTCATCCCAAAATGTCCTTTGATTTGTGTCTGGAAAAATTACAGAAACAGATTGCTTTTTATTTCCCCTTTTTTTTTTCCAGGCATTAAAGCACTTATTTTGAATATAAAAGGAATATAATATTGGACCCTCCTCTTGTCTCGGAAATCAAAAGTAAGAAGCATTGCAGGCCATAGGCTAAGTCTAATTTCATGACATCTTCTCTGCTCACTTTCCAACCCTGTTTCAGCTGTACCTGATCACAGGTGTGTTGCATCAGACCTACTTACTCACTAGTAGCTTTATCAGACTACAGACATCACTGGTAACTTTATCAAACTACAAATAGTATCCTGTGTTCCCGCATAGTGTACTCTATATTCAAATGATATACTGCATGTCATACGTAATTGTCTAGGCAGCACCATGAAGCACAGTCCCAACTACCATTAACTTTCATCAGGCTGCTGATACAAGTCAATTTATGAACAAGCTTCACTAATCTCCTGACCAAGGTCAGAGCCAAGTAAATGTAAATATTTGGGTTGAAATTTTGTCTTGGCCTAAGTGTATCATTTTCCCTCAAGCAACACTTTTCACCTAAGCTATCGTAAATAGTGCATGAACCAGGAGTCTCTTTAAAGCACTTTCATTGCTGAAATACTTAATATATTTGTTAATTAACAATATGCATCCTCATGTTTAAAATTTTAAAAAATCTTGCTTGTACAATGAACAAAAATGAGATCTCAAAAACCTTTATGAATGAAAAACACCTCTCTGTTACGGCTGTAGATATGCCCTGCCCTGAAGAAAAAATAAAAAATACTGTTCAAGGGAGACAGAAGCTTCCTGGGGCGAAAGCACAAGGGGACTGAAACTCTGCTGCAAAATGCCCAAGGAGGGAGAGGAGACATGAAAATTGCTGTTCTGTGTAGATCTCCTGATGGCCAGGGTGGTCTATCCTGAAGTCACCTCTCATGGTGACCATGAGGACACAGGCGAATCCGCACGGAAATACGGGATATGGGAGTTTGCCTTATTGCTGCTAAGGGGAAACTCCCACTCTGGCAATAGCAGGGGCCACCCATGAGAACCTCCGTAAGGAGGATGCAGCAGGGGGGTCTTGCCCTCTCGGGATCAGGAGTCTCCTGCTCGAGCCGGGTGGTTTCCAAGCGGCCAGGGTGGCTGCAGAGGCAGAGCTCATTCTTGAGGCTGTAGTGCTGGGGAGAAGCTCCGGCCCCGCAGGCCCTGCAGGCGACGGAGGGGCCCATGCAGAGCGCAGGGTGCGGAGCACAGGGTGCTGTGCCCAGGGTGCTGTGCCCAGGGTGCCGCTTTGGGGCAGCCCCAGGCACAGCCCCTCTAAGGGCCCTGGCTTTATGTGCGCAGCTGACACAAACCAGGCCTGCAGCCTGGGCCAGACCACTGCCCTCCACGGAGCCTCGCTCGGTGCCGCGCACCCGCAGCGGAGGCAGGGACGGCTGGGATGTTTCTGCGTGATTTGCCAGCTCCAGAACATGGACATTAAGCATTAAAGCAGAATTGGGCCCTGTCGTGGTTCCTGGGCCACGTGCACTCCCTCGTGGGACCCCCCACGCAAGCTCAGGTTGCAGACGGGACTCATGTCCTTCCTCTTGGGGATGATCTGCCACGGCTCACACTGAGCTCTGGCTTAGTCCCGCTGTGAGGCACTTCTCCAAAATAAACCCGACTTATTCTTCCATAGCAAAAATTAAAGTGACACATGGCCAAAATATAACCCCCCACACACACTCCCACACAGCTCCCAGTGCACTCCCTTACCTACCCATCCACTCTCTGTCCGTAGCCCCGGCAGGTCCAGCTGGCTCCTCCTCAGGAGTCGCAGGAGCAGCCAGCACCACTCCCGGCCGCTCCGAGTGAGTCTTCCCAGGCCATGAGCACCTCCCCAGCTCCAAGTGAGTCTTCCCAGGCCATGAGCTCCTCCCCAGCTGCCTCGCTCGCTGCAGGGTTGATGTTCTTGCAGAGCAGATCTCCAGCATCTCCCCAGCCTTCACAAAGCAACCCAGGGCTAGAGTCGAGGAGTCCCTCCTCACGTCCCTAAGCCTGCTTATCCACCTGTGCTTGAGGGAAGGTTTCTCTCCAAGCCACTGTTTTCTCTTTCCTGGCATTGCTCTTTAGTAGTCCCACTAGAGCCTTAACCCTGCATTTCCAGTCAGCAACACAAAATTGAGCTGGGAAACCCAACTCGTAAGTGATAATCATAAAACCACTCCGGAGGTTTTCTCCTGCTCCTCAGAAACCCCAAAGCCTCTGTGGAAAATGGTCTGCATAAAAACGTGGGGATATTCTGCTGAGTCACTCAATGCCAGGTGCTAAAATCCCGCACGGAGAGATTTCCAGAGACTCGAGAGCTGAGTCATGCTGGCAGACAGGGCTCCTGGAAAGGAAGCTCAGCTTGAGGTTAAGCCTTTCTTCTGTTTTCTTAATAACCAGACACGTGAAACCCCAGAAAGGGGTTAAGTTCAAACACTAAGTCGGAGGCAGTGGGCTCTGATGGAAGTGAGTTGCAGGGCGGTTCCTGGTGCTTTAGCTCCTCCCTAACCAGCAGCTGGCAAAATATGCAGATTTTTCCCTTGAAGAGCTGGGAACTGCCAAACCACTATCAAGCCTTAAGTCTGTGCTGCTGGAGTGAGCAAACTATTTATAGAATAACAAATTAAATGAGTTTGCTGGACCTAATTCATATTTGGTGACTTCACCAAGTTACATAAGGGCAGATTTTAAACCACTACCTTTGGTTGATTCTTTTCAGCCTTTTCTCCTTTCTTTCCTGTTGCTTTGCTCTACTCTGTGTTGACTGGAGCTGGGCACCATATTTTTTTTTTTCCAGGAGTGTTTTAACTGGAGTTAAATCCGAGTTCTTTTATTTCTTTTATCAGTTCTGTTGCTGTGACCTGGTCCTGGCCATCCCAAGCACAGAGCTGCTCAACACTCTGCTGCAGCCAGTGGGATCTACTGGCCTCCATGTCCATAGGATTGTCCCATAGTCTATGTCTGATAGCACAGGGCTCATCTTTAAAGCATATAAAGGAAGCATGTTTAAATTCTTTAGTACTCACCAAAAGCAAGTTCAGAATAAAATACTGTCTCTACAAAATACTGGCCAATTGTTAGCAGAAGTGCTTTATTAAAGAATATTTCATGATTTGCATAATGAACACAAGGCAAATAACATGCTGTAATATATGCACTGAAATTTTGAACTGAGCACCCAGAAACCAAGGAATTATGGATGTTGAGCACTTCTGAAATCCTATTTGAACTCCCCAAATTGAGATATAGGCAGCTGCATTGACAAAACATTGACCTTTCCTATAACAATTTTGAACACTGAGGCAAACCGTTCAGCTGAGGACACAATCTATTTATAATCCAGAGGAACACAGAGAACTGCTTTCCTCTTGCAGACGGCTCCTATAAACTGCTGAGAACTCCTCACAAGAGGAGAAGCAAGCCCGGCTGCCAGTGAAGTCCAAGTGCTCACCAGGATGCACACAGTTCCTCAGCAAAGTGGTTCCCGCTTCGAGGAACTGACGAACTCCAGTTCCCAACCTTTGGGGAGCAGAAACAGGGCAGCAAATCCGCATTAGCCTGCAGTGCCTTTTTCAGCTCGTCAGGTAGAAGGACCATTTTCCATATTTCAGGATACATCAAGGCAGCACGTGACCTTTTGATTGGAATAAGGATTTTGTGTGATTTCCTCAAGCATTTCAGCATCTAACTGCCTTTTGCAGTCCCAGTGTCTAGCTAGGAGCCCTTGTTCCTTTCCAAAGGCATCTTTCGAGGAGCGAAGCAGCAGCCCAGGGCCGTTCTGGTTTCTCTGCCGAGCGGTGTTTCCAGCAGCACGGGCCGGTGGTAGCAGGAGGCAGCAGCAGCTGAGGTCACACGAGAAGGTGTGTCGAGTTTCCTCTGGTTAAGGGGCCAGCGAAGCACCCCCCGGGGACCGTGGTGCTGCTGAAACGTTTCCTCTGTTGTAAACAACAAGTTGTGCCCTCGGAAAGGACCCGCCGACAGGGCCCGCGGGATGAAATGTGCTGCGCTCAGCTCGGGCTCAGCTTGCCTCGGGCAAGGCACCAGCGCCCGCAGCCCTCGAGCATCGCAGCCTTTTAGGCATCATTCACAGGCCTACAATGTGTTCAGGTACATGGACAAGGAACTGGGAATATAAACATAGCATGAAATCTGTTACCGTGATCTCCAATTGTGTTCATAAACTGAGGGTGTTCTCATATTTTGGAACTTCAGATTTTGGGGTAAAAACAGACCTGAAATGTAAAAAGCAGCTAGGAGTTTCAAGCTCAAAGCTTAACTTCAGGGTTCTTAATGACTTAGCTGAAATGATGAGAGAGAAACCAGTCCTTGGCTCGCATTTAAATATGGCAAAGCTCAGCTACCCAATGATCTAAATATTGTGTTGGCATATGAAAAACAAAAACAAAATGAAACAAAAAAAGGCAAGAAAGTTGACTTTAAACAAAAGTCAGACGCGGCTTCAATTCCCCCCCAAAAGGAGAATTTAAATGAGGTGTTGGAATGGAACTTCGATGTTTAACTTTCAGTTTTAACAAGCTCTCAAGTGGTGTTTGAAGCAGGGGTTAAATGCAACCTTTGAATCAGACAAAGCCCGAAAAGCTCCATGAGGGGAATGTGATACTGCTTCAGCCGGAGGTTATTAGCAGTGCGTGACTGACATCCCTGCAGTGGAAGCTGAGGCTCTATCAAACAACCTCCTGCATGCTGGAGCTCCTCAGAGTGATAAAGGTTTCCTGTGCTCTTAAAGGCAGTTATCTATTCTCCTCCAAACACTTAATTTGTCATTAAAATGCTCCTAATGTCCTCAGCAGACAACACAGCAGGTGCTTCTGTATCTCTGGAAAAGGCTGGGCTGGAAACATGGAAGTGACTCCATACCAAACAGAGCAGTAACGACACAGAGACTGTGACATTTTCCCTGATATGCTGAGTACAGTCATGATGACAGTGACACAAGTTACCAGAGGTGACGTGGGCAGGTCAGTGGCACCTGTTGCACAGCGATGCCTGCAAAAAAAAAGGGACTCACCTTAAATAATGTCCCGTACATTGCTCATGCATCCCCAGCATTACGGGAGGCACCTGGGGAAGCAGCTGCACCGTCACCATCAGCCTGGGAGTTGGACAGGGAGTCGGTGCCGTTCGCTGGGCGAAACGAGGGCAGGAGGAAGAGCTCCGGGGAGCGCGAGGGCAGCACAAAGGAGCGTGCAGGCTCTATCACCATTATCATAATGGCTTTAACAGGCAGGATGCACAGCCTAGAAATGCTTTGACGGAGATTAGATTTCAGCCCGAGTCCAGCTAACGTGATGTCCGTATTTTTTCTATTCGATTAGATTGATGTAAAAGGCTGTGAGGCTTCTGTTCCCACTTTGCCTTCCTTGGAGAACTTGAGTGTCCTTCAGAACAGAACTACTCAGGGCCCAGATCTGTTGCAGGCTCTGGAGAAAGGCCAGAGGACTTTCCTCTCCACCTCATTGGAAAGGGATAGATTTGATATTTGTTCCTGATGCTCCCTCTCCATTCCAGGCAGATCCCTAATGCTTCAGAGGAAAGAGGTGCAGCATGGGGCACAATGGGACATGAAGGAGGTGAGGACCTCCTTTTTTCCCTCCCTCTCCATGCCTGACTCCAGCTGGATGGGTGTCAGAGGGATGGGATTTGTCTGCAGGGCATTTCACAGGCTTGCTCTGTTTAACTGTGTTCACATTGGCACTTAACATGCAATACACAGTTGTGTCCAGCTGGGAATGGCAATTCCTTCTGCAGTGCAGTCAAGGAGCCCCTGAGACGAGGGGCTGGTGAACAGTGGAACTGCAGCCTAAGCACTAACCTGGAGAGATCAAAAGGCCAATGCTGCATGTTCAGATGTGGCTGCAGGGCTGCTCAGGCTTCTCCTCCTCTCCCTTCTGCCTCCTGAAGTGATAGAGAGATCAGTGCCCCGTGAAGGAAGGACGGCATCTTTATGTGCAATTAGGATCCTTGTTAACTAGAGTGGCTCCTTCCTTCTCACAGGCTCTGGCAACTGTGCTCTGGCAAGAGCCAAGTGCTGCTCCTTGGCATCCTGGCTCGTGGCAAGTTGATTTATCACCACGGTCCCCTGCTGAGGCCTGAACCTCAGGGCCTTTTGCAGAAGACTGTCCCGGCCCCTGTCACTTGCAGGTGCTTAGTGCTGGGCTAAAAATAAGTAGGAGAAAAGCCTGTGGAGGGGATACAGCCCTAGGTAGGCGATAAAAACGAAGGAAATGGTGCCAGGCTGCAAGAATGGTAACCTCCTTCTGCACGTTGCAGAAGAGCTGTCTGCTTAGGTCCTCTCTGTCAGTCCCAGCTGGAGCATCTCTCTCAGTCACAAACTGGGGAAAGGACCATTCCTGGGGCGGTTATATAGTACATGATACTACAAGTGTTCAGAAACTGCAAAAAAATCTTTCTCCTCAAACCAAATATGGTGCTAGACAGCATGAAAATCTGCTGTATCCCCCCAAACCCTGGCATCTCTATGCCAAAGACTGCTGCTTCCTCCTCCACTTGTTGGATTGCCCAGATGCCGAGGTTTTGCATCCGTTAAAGAAACCTGCAAGGAAAACCACCTCAGTTGCAAGGAAAGATCCATTTATTCTAACAGCACTTAGCAAGAGGGGAAAAACCTTCTTGGAGTCACGTTGCTGGCTTTCAGTTTAATTGATGCCCTTTGCCAGCATGAATTACTATCATGAGGCAAACAGCCTAGCCCAGGCCATGCAGGCAGCTGCCAAAGGAAAGCAGTTCTGGGAGGAGCTACAGGGAACTCTGCAGCTTTCCTGCCATTTGTAGTGCACTTTGTATTGAACTTACCCCAAATGCAAGACATGTTCCACAAATGTCTTTTCAGGTTGCCAGAAAAGTCAGGCATCTCCTTAATACAACAGATCTAGGGGACCAGCAATGATTTGGGAAGATCCTTTTAAGCAGAAATTAAAAGTCAAGAAAGTTTAAAAGTCAAGAAAGAGACAACAAAAATGGAGACACAAACATAGGGAAAAGGCAAAAGATAGCAGCATGGGTTAAAATCAGTATGTTTATGAATCTATATAAATGGGAAAGTAATCTCTTGTTCTTTTCCTGTGCTTTTCTCCAGAGCATCATTACAGTAGAGAGAGACAGAAGAGGACAGGAAAACGGCTGATGTGCCACAGGCAGCAGCTGCTGGGGAGCACAGAGGGGCAGACAACCCTCCAGCAGCCCACGGGCTTTAATACTTCTATCAGCTCTCCAAATGCTTAATAATTTGTTGGTTTTCTTTTTTGATTTAGCACAATGTTTAGCTCAATGTTAAACAAAGCATTCATTCCTATTTATTGCAAAAATCACTGAAAATGTCTTCCCATTCCACAGAAACTGTGATTAATTCTGCTCATAAAAAAAAGGTAAAATGTACCCATGAATCATGATAATAGTATTCCCTGCACAGGAAGACATGCAGCAAGCTTGGTTAATATGTTATACCAAGGTGTACCCATCTCTCACAAGGGGCTGTTTGAGTCACACGAGGAGCACGATCTGCCCCTGTGCCCCTGAGAAGAGGCAGCATTTCTCCTGATCTGCTATTCTGAGCACTCAACCAACGTATCCACCACCAAATTTCCATTATTTTCTTTACCAAATTGCTGCAAAATGCACTCAGCAGTAAGAGACTTGCATTTCTCAGTGGCCACCACCTCGATGTGTTATTCCTCTACCTAGGCTTCTTCCAAATCCTATTCCCTTCCTTATAAGGCCACTCAAGCCATAGGAAAAGGAACTGTTTTGCTTTCTGCAGGATGAAAGACCAAAATGAAACAACATCCTCTGAATAAGCAGGATAACTCTGTAAAGGTTACCAGGATTAGGCTGATTTGCCCCCCTGAGAATTTACTATGTCCTTTGTTGATGTGCAAAACATATCCTGCACAGCCAATTAAGGCTTCTTCCACCTTGAGACCTTGGAACTGCTCTTATTTCATACTTTCATTAAGGGCCTTGGCACAAGAAAATGAAAACAAGCAAATGAAACCAGTGCATATCACGAGACTGAAAGGCTTTGCCACTGCCGAGGAGGACCAGGGTATGGCACACGTGGGCTAAGTGACACAGGCAGGATAAAAGTGAAGATCATGGAGTATAAGGCCACATATTTAGGGATGAACAACAGAATTTCTGCTACAAACCTGGAAGCCCATTATTCAGCAGCAAAACAGAAGGACCTCACATTCCAGCTGTGCAATCTGACAACCTCTTGCTAAGGTGATGTGGGGCTGAAAGACCTAAATGTGTTGCCAAGAGGTGTAAGATTCATTTCCATCAGTAAGAGAGAAGTCACTGTGCTAGCACCACAAGTCCTACCGAGATCCCACTGGGATGTTCCAACATGCCAAGTATTCCATGTTGCACAATGACAAACCCATGTTCCACAGGTCCTGAGGCTGCTTGGAGTGGCCAAGAGCCTCCTATGCAGAAGCCTCCAACCAAGCAGACTCCCACCTTGATACCTGTGCAGAATTTGCTTTGCAGAAGCAGTTCGGCTCAACTCCACTCTCTTGGGAGCTGCCTTACCAAAATGCCAAAAAGTCAGTCAATCTTCCTTGCCAAATGTGAACAGATATTTATCATCTACTTCCAACTAACCAAACGCTCTTTTCTAACCAAACACTTCTTTTTTGTTCAGGTTTCTCAGCTGCGAAGCCTTTCCTGATATTTTGATATCTGATCCCACTTCCCCCCATGTGCTCACCCCTTCCCTCTCCCCCAGCTCACCCCATTCCTTCCACACGCTGCCTACAGGCATCTGCGGGATGCGATGAATTAAAGAAGGGGATGTCTCCTGTGAGGATCTTCTACTTAAACACAGGTTTCAAGTAGCTCTTTTGCCATGAGGCAGCATCAATATTTCAGGAGCCTGAAACCAGTGGAAAGGCAATAGCAGACAAGGGGCCAGGCAATCATTTGGCAATGTCACAGATGCCAAGATTTAGTCATCCTAAGTTGCAGACATGGGAATACAACACAGGGGAAAAAAAGATGGTGAATTTTTTAAGGACCATAGAAAACACTCATGCATTGACTCTCCTCCTGCAGCTCCTAGAAGGTTTCTTGGAAACATCCTCAGGTTCTGAGGATGCCACAAATAACCACAGATGCTTTTTATAGTTTTGTCTTTTTTTTTTTTTTTTTTTTAACTCCAAACTGATTCTATCTTCCATGAATGCTGGGATCTTCGAGGACAAGAGGATTTTTAGCCACCTTCTCAGTTGCATCAGGCTCTGCTGTTGTCACTGATGTAGGTTAAAAAGAAAAGTGGGAATATACTTTTAGCTTTCACTGAGGCCAAGGATTAGCTGTGCAGATGTCGGCCAGTGCTCAATGTCTTGATTAATGATCTAGAAAAGAGTGAACAGGGTCAGTTTACAAGTGACACAGTGTTATTTGACAGTCAGCACAGAGGCTTGAGATGTAGCTCTGAGTAAGTGCATACAGATCAAAAAATGCTGTTTGAATGAACAACATAAAGCAGAGGAAGCACCATGTTATCAAGTGCAGTCTGGGAAGGAATTAGCTGCCTACTGATGTGGTCAGCAAAACAATAACATTTCCAGCATGTTCAGCATCACTCTGGAAAGCTGACAAGCATAAGGAAGTAGCAGGCAGGAAAAAAAAGAAAAAAAAAACAGAAGTATTAAACCACTCTCTAAATCTATATATTGGAACCTTGGAATCTGTGTTCAGTCCTGATTCCTCCACCACAAAGACAGATGAGAAAGAGAAGTTTAATAGAAGTATAAGAATTTCAGAAGCATAGATAGACTAAAGGATATTATGCAAATTCCACAATGGATGTATTAGAAAAATCTTAATTAAACAGAAAGGACACACACATTCACAAGAGGCAACATTTTCCTCTGATTTACACTGGATTAAAATCTGGCTTTATCGATGCGTGTCATAAGGAATTTGTGCTCTGGGAAAACCAAGTGCTAAATGACTCCCAGTGACAACCATCCTACTTATCAGACCTTACAACTACTGCTCATTCAAACCAATTAAATTTCCAGGAACCCAGAATACTGCTAAACCCAACTGCACCAGCAATATGGAATAGTCCTCTCCAGCTGAAAATGCAGGACTTTGAAGTAACGTATTTAAGTATGAAGCAAAAGGGAAAAACCATTCCCTCCCAAAATGACACTTAAAATGTAAAATGAGATGCAGTCGTAGGTACAGACCTCATCTAGGATCTCATCGGTCTGATTACCATTTTAGTGGTAACTGAGGGAACTTAGGTGAACTTAATTAGTGTACACTCTTTATATTGGTCCATTAGGAACAAATTGCAGCCACAGTGAGCACATATCCAACTGTTCTTGCTTGCCTGACAGTAGCATGGAGACAACAGAGCAAGCTGGCCAACCACTGCTCCTCCAATACTCCACTCAGGAAAGAAAAATCATCATCTCTCCAAGAAAGTGACTGAATGAAATGGCTAAAAAAGTAATCAGCTCTGTCAGAAAAAGCAAAGACTTTTGAAATATTTGATACACTTAATATAATCTTTTACACTAAAGCTTTTTCCTTAATGATCTTGTGATTTTAATGATCCCATATGCATATCTTTTATGCATATGCAAAGATTTATAAAAGCACTGTATTTGAATTTATAGAAATCATAGGATTCCCTGTTGTTAAGAAGGGGAGCCCTGTTAATTATACATCAATAACATCTAGCCTTTCAAAAATACTTTACTGAAAGCTACACAAACAATAATAATTTGATAAGAACAGGAAACATTCGGCTGCACTGGGAGGAGTCCACTAAAGAAACGGAATGAAATAAATCCTCAAATTTAATTACAATTTCTCTGATTATCTAATTCAAAAGTCTCCAGTGTTCAAAAACATGGGAATTAAATCTGAAAACTCCTCCCAGTGTTACTGTCTTCCATAGAGAACATCGAGTACCTTTAGACTAAATTCCTTTTGCAGTCATCTCTGGATACATTTCACATTTAAATCTCTCCATTCAGCTATCTCCTGCTGCAGAAATGGTATTACCTGCCAATGCAGCGAAGAGCAATGCGTGATCTTACTATTTTTTGTGCTATATATTGTAAGCAAGCTCATTATAGCAACAGCAGCATGTGCAAAGAAGGCAAAATGAGAGGCAAAATGCTCTCTCACTAGTTTTCTCCAGAAGGCAAAATTTCCCCTGGGTAACCTCATCCCAGTAGTGCAGGATGCAATCCACTGCCTATGTACCTCCTTCAATAGGCTTCAACTTTTTTTTCTTGCTTGCAGCCCATGGTGGCTCATCCTGCTTATCTGAGGCTTTCTATGTTAATATATGGAGCTAAGTGATACAATTTGCATTAGCATTTGCAGCTTGCTTATAATGATGATAACTTTGATAACTTTGATGATAAGTATGATAACTTTGCTTCAGTAAAGCAATGATGAGGTATGTTAACTATTTCAATCAATTTAATTATTAAAGATTCATGTATAGTGTACACTGTCCTTGGTTTGACAACGTGGGTTCAGTCTGGTACATGTAAATAAATGTCACTCCCTATTCCCCTAAAGGATTGTTCCATTCTCTCCATAAGCCCTTAAGAACTGTGTACCAGGTACATAACCACAACTAGCTAGAGATCCAGCATGCACTTTTCATAGTCCTCAAGTTACTGATCTTTGCATAAGGAAGATGGTACTAAGCCCTAGTTAAACTTATAACCAAGAACCTTGCAATTACACACTACAGAAGAACTCAATACATACACATCCTACTGCCAGCTTAAGCTGATTGAAGACCAAGAGCTCTTCAATACTGAAGTTGAAAAAAATAACATCCCTTGAAAAAAAAAAATTCTCTGGGACTTTCTTTAAGCTTTGCTATAACCTATAAAGTTCACTTGAGAAAAGTAGTTACATCACACGGTTCCACAGCTAACTCTGGCTAACCACTGGTCTGCTTTCTTTACATCTCTATTTTTCTGTCTTCTCCCCTGACTTCCTTTACTGTTATGGTTTGTTTACATTGGGAATAATTTGCTATTTACAGTTTTGTTGGCATTGCTCCCTTAGCACCCTCTATTTCTGAATGAAAGTGGCTTTTCTTCTAGAATGGAGTTGCCACACAGGGAATTACCGCAGCTTGCCTACAGTGGTACCATCACTTGTGATTCCTTTACCAGCCAGCTTCCCCCTACATGGAAAGGCTTGACTTTCAACTACCTATTGACCTTAACATTCAATGGTATAGGATAAAAGAAACAAAAACAAAACAAAAATACTCTAGTATCTAGCATATAGAGAGAATTTCATTGGATGTTTTCAGATGATTCTATCTGTTCCATTTTTCCCCTTTCTATCCACTGATCTAGTAACAGATCCTACCTCTTTGCCCAGCTTTGCTTGCTTACATCCGCAGGCAATCGCAGCTACACTGCACTCCAGGAACCCAAACCAAGCACAGTGGTTTGCAGCGACCTCCTTGCAGCCCCAGGGTCTTCCTCACACCTTCCTCCTACTCCGAGCTGTGTTTCTTGCCACGAGCCATTGCCCCTGTGTGATCTGGGCGGCTGGTGTCGCATCTCCCCTTCGGACATGTGTGGACAGCTGTAGGGAAGGAGGAGATAGGGATGGAAAGGAAGAAGTGCAGGGATCAAAGGCCTAGCAGAAAAACCTCTCTGAATCTGCTAAACAACTAATGAAGTCTTTACAAGTACCAGTGCACCTTTATACACTGCTGTTTTACTCCCCTGTGTCCCCTTCCCTCTGATACTACCCTAAAGCCCTGGTAAACGTGTAGGGCTTATGCTTTCTGCCCTATGCCTTTCAGTTTTATGTCTTGCACATCCATTCCTGTTACCTGCTTTTCTCATTTGTCATGACCATTGGCAAAATAGCAGGAGAGCCAAGAAATCTATACATATCTATAGCAATATAGACATTTTATGAAACTAGCAATTTCATAGCACCACAATGAATTGTTCATGGATGAGGAACCTTAATGGTACAATCCCCAAAATTGTGTAATTCTTCTTGGATACAAGCAAGCCATATAATTAGAAAAGGGAACTAGTTACTTGTGATGAAAGAATAATCAAATCACATTAAAGGGAAATTAGCTACATTTATCTTAATTCTATGGCCCTACTGTTACCTCCTGATAGAAAAAGCTTCAGGAGGCAAAAATTTACTTGACAGTCTCAAAGATTTTTGCCACTCCTGCTTGTTCAAGCATAAGAATGCCCTTTATTAGGTTTTGACAGAGCAAGTTGCATTTAACTAAGAAAAAACAATTTAAAGGGTACCTTTTTTTTTTTGCCTTTAAAAGGTATTCTAGTTTCTATGCTAAGGCAAAGAGAAGTGTTGTGTGTTTGGTCAGCAGCCTCCTTCACCAAATGGAAGAAAGGCAAACTATGTGTGTGTGTGGGGAGATGGAAACACAGATAAATAGGTTTGATTCTACAAAAATCACATCAAAACTGACCTTACACCAGTTTCCCACCCTGACACTTACCTTTCTAACTCAAAATATTCCTTGATTCCCCTTCTCCCATCAACAGAAAATGGCATAAGAACAACACACTAACTAGGCACTCAGCATCTTCCTTTAGAGGTCTCTTCTCCCTAAAACTCAAAAACTTTAACATTTTATCAAAGAACTCCAACACCTACAGCCAAAATGACTCCTTTAAACTTGAAAGTTGGCCAGTTGGAGGTTAAGTCTTTTGCCAGCTTCACAGAAAACTACCCAAATATGGTAAACCATGAAGAAAACCAACAATTTCAGTATGCTCTGTTGACATCTTTCAATTTGTCAGCAAAATTTTCTGAAGATTCCATACTTTCACATAAGACTATTTATTATATGTCTGCTCCTCCTATGCAAGTCTTTTCCTCTGCTCAGTTTTATTGGAAAGTGAAGAAGGGCAGAGAGAAGAGCAACAAAAAGAACGGTAGCCTGGAGAGCAAGATGGGGAGAAAAAGGGCAGAAGCTGAGCAGAGAGCAGGATATAGAACAGGATAAGATGAGATAGCAAAATAAACCCACAGATCGGAGAGAGGCAAAGAAAAAGATAGGAAGAAGCAGGCAAGAAAAGGAGAAAAGTCCTGTAATTGCCTTTACAAATATGGAATATATTGACTTACAATTATGCAAAAAGATACGAAACCGACTTGTAAAAATGCCACTCTAGGCAGGATCCCAACTTGCTCTGCTTCTTGTCCTGCTACCCTTTATAGGTTCATCTCCAATAATGCAGAAATTTGTTGCTAATCTGCAGAGGTCAGTCACACTGATGTTCAGTGGGGACCGGTGCAAATCCCAGAACTCAAGTTTGCTTTTTCTGGTTGCCAGTGGTTGGTATGTTCACCTTAGTCCATGGTGCCATGTGTCTGTTTTGTGATGAACCAGCCTCACCTGGCACAAACTCTGGATACAGGAAAGGCTGGGCATGGAGATTAGGCAGGGAAATTCTTGTCTGTAGCATCTCTGCATCCCTTGATGTAAACATGAAATGTATGTGATGGGGGAGGCTGCATCTGCCAGAACAAAAGGAGAGTCTTAAGAGTTAAGACAGACAACTGAAGCTCTAGACAACTAGATTCTATCTCTGTCCTAAAGTTCACATGTACTTCTAAGCAATTAGCATTTAATGCTTCTCATTTGTCTCCCCCACCTCATGTAAGTACTATATGACATGAGTTGCAGAGATGTTGAACCAGCAGGTACCCCTGAAGTCAGTGGGAGGAGGGCTTTCAGTAAGCCTCACACAGCATAAAATGTTTTCTACTCTGGAAATGAATGTCTTCAGTTTCTTCACATATGTATCTAGAAGTGCTGATATTTTTAATTTCCTGGATGTAAGATATGATAACAGCACCCATTGCATAACCGCGTTTCAAAGTCATTCATGTTTAGCAGAGTGATAGCACTCCTCAAAAGCTTTAAAGGAAATGAATAGGTTTAGATTCAGTGAAATATAATTCTGTGCAGTAGAGTGTACACTAAATTCTACACGCAATAAGCATTAAAAGAAATATTAAATGGAAACATAAAATTGTTTGCAAAGTCTACTGCTATCTCAGGCAACTACATCACTTAGTTGTTCTTACAAGGTGCCCACCTCAGAGTAGGTTCTTGGCCTCAGTAAAAGGAAGTTGTCCCACAGCCTTATTGCTCTGAGAAACCAGGATCCTATAAGATCTTCTAATCATTTTGGTTTAAGTTCATTAATGGACAGTTTTTACATATGTCTCTTCATTTTAAATCACAATTCTCCAGCCATGTTGTTTACTTCTTTGGGATGTCAAAACCTCCTCTTAGCCTTTACACTGCTCAACTACAGGGAAGAAATTCTTGCAGCCTCCTCTCATAGAAGCTCTCCAGAGAACATCAACCCTGCTGCGACATGGGGCTCCTGGGAGTGAACTCATTTATGGCTCTGTCATTAAAGAGTGTATCATGAAGAGCTCTTAAGGCACATAAATCCACATGACCCTAATCTGAAGGGACCTTGACACACCGTAGGTCTGAACCTGACAGCCAGGCCATGCAGGTGACCTGCATGTGCATAGTGGTCTACATGATATGTGCAGTTAAGCCCAGATCCATCACACAGCTGCTATCAAGTGCTCCGAGCCTTGATTAGGCCAGCTTTGCCTTTGATTAGGTCACATTTGCTCAAAAAAAAAAAAAAAAAAAATCCTACTTATCCATGTTTATAGTGGAATAGTTCATCTCTGATGGAGACTGCTTGAGACTCTGTGTCCCTGCTGGAGCAGGCGGGTTGGACTAGATGATCTCCAGAGATCCCTTCCAACCTCAACCATTCTGTGATTGTGATATGTGAGAGCAATCCAGTAATTCTGTGGCACAATTAGTCAATTTTGGTTTTTTTTTTCTTACCACTTTCAGTTCGTATGTAAATGGAGGCGCTCATTAGGCACTTAGGTGCTCATTTCACTTAGGTGAAAATGAGAGAATATCCTGTTGACAAGGAAAAATAAAAAGGCAACATAAAACTGCAGTTTTAAAGTTGCCGGGACAGTCATTTCTAGGATAAGCAAAGCTTTACAGCAGAAGTTCACCAACTCTTAATGGGGTATAATCAATAGGTCCTTTTCTATAAGGGAACAGATGCCCCAAATTACATGACAACCAGAGGATTCCCTGCAGCGCAGACCTAACTTCCACACACATAATCCCTGTTCTAGTCCAAACAAAGACCAAGAACTACGCGAGCCGAGACAATATCCTGAGGTTGATTCAGGGAATTCCTCATCCATGCGGATGCCGAGGTTGCTGAACATGCCTATATTTGGCGATGCTGAGATCCAAGGTGGGAAATTTCAGCACCTGGGCGCCGAGCAGCAGCTCCGCGCCCAACCCAGACTCGCCTGAGGCCTCGCGGGCAGCGTCGGATCCACTCCCGGATTCCGGGTGCTGGGCGTTGTGGCGAGCAGCACAAACCCGCTATCTCTTTAGCACTTCCTGGGGCTCAGGGCAATAGCAGCCTAGAAAAAATATATATATTAGAAAATGCTGAAGTGTGAAGATCATCTCAGTGGCTCAGTGAGAATGCTCAGAACAGCAGTTCCCCTGTGTACGTTGGGCTGTGGATGGGGAGGGTTTATGAGGGCCTAGGTAAAGGCACCAGGATGGGGAGGGTTTATGAGGCCCTACCTAAAGGCACCAGGATGGGGAGGGTTTATGAGGCCCTACCTAAAGGCACCAGCCTGGCAGCCTCCTCTCTGGGACCCCAGAATTAACCCCACACGGACAAGGGGAAAAGGCACCGCGCGGGGTGTCGCCCAGGCCGGGCGCTCCTCTGCCCCTGCCCGGGCCTCTCGGCCACGCGACACCTTTAAAAACCCCGTTCCACCCCCAAAACGGCTTCCGCCCCAAAACCCGGCTGCCGCCCAGGCCTGGGGGTCTCCAGGAGCCGCCGCAGGGCTGG
>NW_020455093.1:3363874-3407528 GCF_003342845.1 Nothoprocta perdicaria
GCGCCCTCCCGCGCGGCTCCCGGGTCATTTTTAAGCCGTCCCGGGGGCCGAGCTTAGCGCGGTTGGTTGTTTATTTGCCGCTCGCTGTCCCCGGCGCGCCCTGCCCTTCCGCGGCGCCCACCTGCGGGGCCCGTCGGGCGCTGAGCAGCGGCTTGGCGTGGCCGGCCGCCTTTCTGCGGGCCCGCCTTGGGCAGCCTGGTAATATCCTCCCTTGGGGCGAGGGAAGAAGGCAGCGTGAGGACAAAAAGGCAGCTCCTTGCAGCACTTGCTCTGCAGGCTGCTGCCGTCTGGTAGAGCTGAGGGTGCCGTCCCCTGCTCGCCTTCTAGGCTGGCCTTTCCCCGGGGGCAGCCCCTTGAGGCTGGTGCCTCTGCCCCTTGCTCTGTGTGGAAGCACAGGAAGCTGCCAGGCCTTGGATCCAGGACACGTTCCTGGAGATGGGGAAAAGAAGACAAGACTCCGTACAGTTCTGGCTCAGAGGAGCTGCACAGGGTCAGATTCTGCATCTTTTCGTGCTAGAGTCATGGTTACCCTCTTCTTCCCAGCAGGTTTTGAGGGCGTTCTCCTGCTGACAGCGTGACACCCCCGGCTTCTCCCGCTTCTCCTCCTCTCCCACCCCTCTGCCAGCCACCATGGATAAGACCGAGTTGATCCAGAAAGCCAAGCTGGCCGAGCAAGCCGAGCGCTACGACGATATGGCCACCTGCATGAAGGCGGTAACGGAGCAGGGCGCTGAGCTGTCCAACGAGGAGCGCAACCTGCTCTCCGTGGCCTACAAGAACGTGGTGGGGGGGCGGCGCTCGGCCTGGAGGGTCATCTCCAGCATCGAGCAGAAGACGGACACCAGCGACAAGAAGATGCAGCTTATCAAGGACTATCGGGAGAAGGTGGAGTCGGAGCTCAGGTCTATCTGCACCACGGTGCTGGTGAGTGGGGGATCTCCTTTTTTTATTTGTTTTTCCTCTCTTGGTCAAGTTGACTCTTTGGTTGGCTCTTCAGTGCGTCTTTACAGTCAAGTTACGGTAGATTTTGCATAAGGTGAGGCTAAAGATTAAAGAGTGATGTAACACACCTGAGTAGGCCAAGGAGCCCAGAAATAAAGAATTTGCTCCATAAGCAGAATTCCAGGTGCTATTGACTGTGAAATTATACTGCACTGTGGTGGAGGATGAATGTGTCTTGCCCTGTTCTACATGCTTAGTCCTGGCTGCAAGAAGCTGCGCATGTGCAATGCACTAAAAAACGAATGGCAAGCCATCTTCAGTGACTTATTACACCTTTTTGTTTTTTTTTAGCTGTATGCATGTTAGCATTGTCAAAACAAGAAAAATCGGCTCTATAAGGAAATACTTATTTTTTGAGGTAAATGAGTTACGAATTGGGTTGGGAGACCAGATTTTAAATCTGGCCTATTTGGAAGTAACTGAATCTGCTTCTTGATTCTGGCTCATATACCAGGGAGTGCTTCTTGATTGTGCTGAAAGTACAAAATACTCTGGACTGCTATCTGGAATTGTTTTCTGTATAAGTCAAAACGAGTTATCTTGGCTTCAAAAATAGTTGGGAATTTATCAGTTTAATGAATCAGCTCGGTTCATGAGTTCTCATGGAAAGAGTCCATGTCTTTTAAAGAAGCTGTTTCTGTGATTATAGATACAGGTTAGAGGGGGGAAAAAAAAAAGGTACTTTTGTAAGTGATACTTGTTTTGGATGTTTGATTCTTCTTTCTCATTACAAGAGTGTTTGGGTTTTTTTTTTTTCCTGTGATTTTTTTGCTGTAGTTCTGTCACTTACCTTGACCTCCTTTGTTTGCTGTTCAGTTTGGGAGCTAATATCTTATCTATAGATAAAGATAGTTATTTATACTTACAAAAGTTGCCTTCTTACTACCAAATGTAGTTTTTAAGAGGAGGTTGTGGACCAAATCTTGTACTGATGTGCCATCTTAGCAAGGAGCTTCTTCCTCCCAGAAGGAGATTGAGCATGTTTGAAATGGAATAATACAGGTACCAAACTGTTTCATGCAGGTCTATTGAAATGATGCCAGTTGCATCAAATGGTGGACAGTAGATGTTTAGTGACCCTAATGCAAATATTTTATGTAGATAAAGAAGCTTTTTTCTTTTGCTGTTGTTGGCTATGGCCTGATGGGCACCACTCTGCTTTATTTCTCCCCTGTAAGATTGCAGGAAATAGCAAGATGGTAACCTGCGGACAGAAATGCTTTTCTTGTGTCCTTCTGACCAAGATAAGCATCCCTTTGAGGGGAGAGATGTCAGTGTCTGCTGCAAGCCTTTGTATTTTTGCATGTGCCACATGCAGTTGTGCTTCATTCCCCTTTTTTCCTTTCCTACTCCTGCGATCCATGAGTCAGCACCAGGGAGACTGGAACTCACAATGGGCAGGCACTGCGAAGGATCGGTTTCCTAAAGCTCGGCCACAAGATGTTTAAGTCCTGCCTCTTGGAATTATAACTTCATATAATACCAAAGAAACTGCTTTTAGGTGTGTGTTGTGTGGTTTTTATGTTGAATCTCAAAGATGCTTTTTTTGATTCTAGGAAGGCAGCTAAGCTGAAACTGCTGGCAAGCACTGTGGAAAGGTTGCTTGTCATCTGGAGTATTTGGATTTAGCAAGGGTGGATGTGTTGGGTGGAGTGTGCCTGCTGTTAGTCATACTACTAACAGCTTTTTTTCTAAAGGTTTTTCATTACTCGTTCAACACAGCTTTTTAAAGAAATATATCTGCTGTTCTGCATGCCTTTATTTTTACCAGCATTACAAAATACTGCAAGTGGTTGATTGAAACTGCTGTTATTTTTTTCCTATTTTTTTCTCCTTCTTTCCTTGTAAAGTGTGCCCCGAGTCAATTAGGTAAGTTATTTTTAGGCCATGGCTTGATAAGGAACTTAGATTTGATCTTCACTAAAATATGAACGTTCAAAATTATGTTGATGACCTGCTTTGATATATATAACTTTAATTATTTAATTAATGCACAAACATTGTTGGTGGCCACAGCAAGATATTATTCTATCTCCTGCCAAGCGATGGAGGTAGTTGTTTTAATTGTCCAAATTGCAAGTAGGAGTAGATGTGATCTGAACCCATTTTAACTGTTAATTTTGTGACTGGTCTTTCAGGTGAGAGTGGCTATTTAATGAAGGAATGACATGACTTTGTCAAACAACTCATGGCTGCCATGAATTTTTAATTTTGAGGGAGGTGCACTAGCAGGTTTTACCAAAATTCCTGTATTGATTTACTAGTTCTATAGTGTTATGAAGTAAAGAATTAAGGTTGAATCTACCCTTATGAAGAATAGTCCAGATTATGCAAGGACAGGAGGGTTTCAAGAACCAGGAAATAGGCTAGAGACTTAACTGTTTTGCTAAGTTGGGCTAGGGTTTTTTTTTTTATATATATACTGAAAATATATGCCTTAAGCCTTGAGTCCATATATCTTGATATTCTGAGTTATTTGAAGGCAGACTTAGTACATAATGCAGAAGGGAATTTCACATCATTGGTAAAATAATGTACATAACTTCAAACATGGAATACACAATGCAGAACTAGTGCTGTCTTATGTACCTTGTTTAATGGCTTCAGGCCTCCAGAGAAGTTACGTGCTAGTCTTTGAAATAGAATTTCTCTGGGGCAGCAGATGAAACTGTCTTGAGAACCTTATTCTCTTTGCATATCAATAACCCATATTGCATCCAGGCCGTTTCATCCTTCAGAGAGAACAAGGGTAAGGGAAGAGGCAAAAGAACCCCGAAACCGTGTCTGGAAGCAGTTCTCACTGCATCTATAACTTGAAGTTTTCTTCATTTGTATTTGAAAGCACAGGGCATGTGGTGCTAGGCCCAGTGTTGAGCTCTGTGTAGAGCTCCAGGTTGAATAGAGCAATAGAGACAAGATTTGATGCCTACTAGTGTATAGTGTACAGCTTGAGGAAGATGCTCTGACTGCAATTATTAATGCTCGAAAGCAGCTGCATCTTGGTGGTTACTTATTCTCTTCAGCCAAATTTTAAAAGATCGTTTTAATCTGTTTTAACTTACCTTCACAGAAGAATTATGTGCATGAGGGTTTCCATCTGTTTTTGCAATGTAAAACTGTTTGTAGAGGATGTTGTACTGGCAGGCCCAAAGTTCCTAGGATTTCTAAAAAGGAGCAAAGCCATCATGAACTTGGGGAATGAACTGATGGGAAAATGACCTTTTTTTTGCACCCTATGGTGCCAGTCTCTGCAATAAAATAGCCTTGACCTGTAAGATGTATCTTATTTCAATTTTTAGTGCCACGTGGTTGAGGGGATGCTTGTAAATGTTTGATCTTCTGTGAGATTGCAATGTTAATTGTTGAAAGACTCTTAAGTGCCTTGCTCTTGCCAGCTTCCCTTTCCTTTCTTCTTCTTCCTTCCTTCTCTCTCTCTAAGTGGCAATGCTGTTGCTACTTCTGCTTTGTGATTAAGAAACGATAAATGTAAATAGAAATAAAGGCAAAGATCTCTTATGTCCATTTCTGATGTTACCTTTTTTCCAGATCTAGCTCTTAATCATTAGAAAAAAAAACACACTGGAAGTTCATTTCCTCTCTTTGTTTCTTCTTTTCATTTTTGAATGGTGCAAGTTCGTAGCTTCATTGAAAAGGAAATTGGTGGTGATTTTTGCAGTGGCAAATAGATTGCTCCAGTCAGTTCAGGTACCTATGTCAAATAACAAATAAGCTTTGAACGTATACTTGTTCTTTAATTACTGTTATCTTTGTCCTGCAGTAAAATGCAACTGTATTTTTTATTTAACAAAATTCTCATATATTCAGTAAGTCACAACTTGATGCTGCTAATTAGATGAATAATTTACTAACACTTGAATTAAAATTACTGTTGGGCTTGACTTAGTTGTCTTAACAGTGATTGGGGCAGTGTTTCAAATATTTCTTGCTTTTTATAGGCCAAAGCAAATGCTGATTATTCATCCGTTTTAAAGAAATGACTAAAAGGACTAGCTACTTCATGGCTTAAAGCCAGACTTTAGATTAGGAGTGTAACTTTTTGAAAGATCCAGAATTGCAGAGTGGGTGTTAAATGAACATTTTAATTTATTTTAGTCGAGAGGCTAATGTGTGTGGAGGGAAGAACTGATAAGAATTGTGAAACTTCGAGGCGAATCCTTTCTGTTCTATTAAGCGTAGTGAATTTTCATTTCAAATGTATTTTAAGCTTATTTATGTTAGAGCCTGCTGTTATGGCTGAGGTTTTCTGTTTGGTGATTTTTCTTTTTTCCTTTTACTTTCATTAGACTCATCTTATGTTTTACCGGTATTTAATTTTGTCCAAACGGAGGTTTCCTGGGCAGAATCAGAAAACTAAGAAATTGTTCCTGTGACTTCTTTCTTTCTTATGGAGACAAAATGGCAGATGACAGACCAGAATAAAACTAGATCATTGATGCTAGAGCGTTCTGCCCTGCTGCAAGGGAAACTGAACCTGTTTTTAAGAAAGGACTGGTGCTTGCAGGAACAAAGCCTAAATGCGCTGGGATTCTAGCAGAGGCTGAAGGTTGTCAGAGCCCAGCTGAAAGTAATCCAAGGAATTCTTAAGGCCTCCATCAAACATAGTCATCACTTTGCAGAAAAGGCACATCAATGGCTTGTCTATCTTTAAAAATTTAAGGAGTGGACACCAGAAGATTTCATTTTTGCAAAGTCATAGCTCCGAGCAGCTCTCTTAAATCTCTCCTGATTGTGAGCACCCTCTGCAAAGCAGGCTGTGCAGTAACTGCGGGTAGGAAACACTAGCACTGGTGTAGGTGGCCTGCAGTGGAGAACAGTGGTATAGCCAACGCCTCATTTCAGTGTTAAATCTATTTTTCTAATGAGATTAAAATACAGATGAACCAGCATGATTGTAGGCAAGGCTATTAAAAATTTGTACTGTAGCTCAGCCCACTTTTACATTTAGAATTAAATTTTGGAGAGGAAACTTGCTGGTTTGGTGGCCTTGAAAGAGTAGGATACATTCAGCAGTTAGTACTGGACAGTGAAAACTCAATTTCTGTTTTTCTGTTAATGCAGAAAACTTTAGTAGGCCTTGTAAGTCTATGGTGCTTATCTGCTTGGCTAGTTGCTTTGAAGACCTTTTTTTTTTCCTCCCCTGAATTAGGTACTAATGCAGTAGATTCCTTTTGAAGTATAAAGTCGATTGCTACATATTAAAGAAATAGAACTTGAAGAAAAGGGGGATACATTAGAGCTGAAGGTTGCTAGTAGTTGATTACTGTGTGGAGAGAAGACATTAGAATTGTTTCACATATTAAAATGATGAATTGTTCCAATTTCTGCATGGGAACAAAAGCGTGGTATTCCCTTTTGTTACTGGGAAATACCTTCTTTCCCAGAGTGAGAAAATACTGGGGAGAAGAAGAGGTTGCATGGATGTAATGTTTACTAAGTGAGGATGTTTGTTCTAGTGATGGTTTTTTAAAATCCTTTCTCCTTAGTAGGAGTATACTTGGTCTTAGTAGTAGACTACTTGGTCTTTGAGAATGATTGGTTCATTGGTCAGATGTTTTTAGATTCTCTTTCACTCCGCCTGTGTTCCAGGAACTGGGGGCTCCCATTGAGCCCACCACTGACTACCAGGCTTGAATGATTATTCAGATGTTCAGAGTGAACTAGCAAATTTCATGTGAACTGGGCATGTGGCCATATAAGTTACTAAAAATAATTGACTATAAACACTGTTTTATATACTGCTTTCTACCCATCCATCAAAATTTTAGATATCTGAAGCCATGAACTACAAAATCTTGGCCTAGCTGTGATGTCATTTATGTCTGTCTTTCTCTTGATTTATTAAAAGATGTATTTGATTTATCAACCTCTTATATTATCTGTGTTTATTCCTTGATCTAGCAATCTTTATTCTGACCTTTAAATTTGTATTTCTGAAACAGTTGGCTATAACAGTCATGTTCAGCTCTGTTAACAGAAAAACTCTCAATTAGCTGTGACATGAAATATTTTAATATCCTACATACAGTCTTATCAGACTGAAACCTTCGTTTTTCCTGGCTAAAAACTTTTCTGAAGAAATTCTGCAAAAGGTATTCCCTATAAGAACAGAATTCTTATACACAGCCATTATTCTAAGTGGAAATATGTAGGCAGAGCCTTAGCAAGATCAAGGTTCACCTTCTATGAGAAGTTATTTTTCAGTTTTTGTAACTTTAAATATTAATCTTTGTAGTGGGGGCTTCTTTGCTTTAGGGAGTAATAAATTATAACTGCACTCAAAATACTTAATGAAATTTTATGTTTTTGGATTGCCTTCAAGTTGACGTGAAACTGAACAATAAAAAAGGCTTTTTCAAAACTTCTGACTCCACCAGCTGCATCATGTGACTTTGGCAGGGGATAATCTAGTTTATTTGTTAGCATAAAAGACTGTATTGAAAAAGATGCTTCTCCAAATGCAAGTTCAATCCATGGAGTTCCCATATACTCTGTTTCACTTCAAGAGCAGGTGATGGAAGTAAATACAGAAATATTTTAAAATTCAAATAGATATTTTTGGTTGATTCTGTTAGACTATGGAAGATCACAGATGGAGGACAGTGAGGGTGGGGAAAAACTTCTAGACACACTGGGATTCTGAAGAAAAGGATTTGATGTGAACGATACTTCTTTCTCTAGCAAATATACATTTCAAGTATTTTTTCAAGTATTTTAGGGAATCAAAAATATGGAAAATAAGCTCATGGAAGAATGTTGGAATCTATTTGAGAGGAATCTGTCCGATACCAAGAATGATTCTCCTGGAAGCTTTTGACTTGGAATGACCAATACTTCAGTAAAAAAATATACTCATTGGAGAAAAAGGAGGATGACACTTTTTTGAGGACTTGCATTTGGCAAGGGCAAATTGGAAAACTCTAGACTTCTTCCATTAAAAACTTGAATAATTTTCTTTCACTGCATTGTTGTTTCCTGATAAAAATCTAAAGAAAGAAGAAACTGCATTTCTACACCCTTCAATTTCCTGGCTTACATGGTTCTTTGGGGACCACAGAGCTCTTCTCTTCTTGTTTTAAGAGAAATATAAGCCGTGAATCTCAATTCTAGATCAAATTAATCTCAACCCAGGTGGGAATAGTGTGGGCAGATATTGTGCAGCTGGAGCTTCCAGTGCATCTGTTAAGCGGGATTCCAGATACTTCATGCAGAGCCAATCCTAACTGTCGCCTGCCAGCTTTTTTAAAACTATGTAGACAAATATTCAGACCCAAATGAAAAAGACAAATGAGGTCATCTTCTCCTCTGCGTGCCAGGTATGTTGGTCTCTGCCAGGTGTGTTGGTCTGTGCTTTATCAGGTCATTTTATGCTACTGTGAGACCATACCATTATTGGAAAGACGGATATTTTGCCCAGTATATTAAGTGACATAGGAATGTTTTGTGAGCTGCATGAAAACTAGGAATTTATTTTCCTCCTGAAAGGAATTGATGCACAGAAATTGGTGCAAGAAGCATGAAGAGCATACCTCTGCTGAGCTACATTATTGAAAGTAAAGTGATCTCGCTCTTGTAGCAGGGACTCTCCCTTTCCTGTCAAGAAAACAACTGCTGAATGTTAAAACACGCCTAGGTTGCCGTGAGTCATCCTTGTGGGGTTTGGAATGACTAATTTCGACTTGAAATAGTAGAGAAATCTTGATAGCAATATATTAGGTGGCTTAAACAGGCCAGCATTTGTCAGTAGAAGCATTTTTGAAAGGTATTATCACCTGTGCTGTCAAACAGCTTGGCAAAGCTGTAGATTAAGGCAGTTTAAAATTGCAGTTAACAGTACTAAGGGAGTGCACTGGTCTGAGCTGCTTCACCGCGTTTTGGGGCTTTAGTTTTTGATTGGTTGGTGGAAAAGAGTTCTCTGCGTTCTGCTTGCAACAGGTCTTCTCAGTATTGGAGCTGGATAAACTTTCTGAAATCCCTGAGACTGAAGACTCGCTCTCCAGAAGGGAAAATTTTGAATATGGTGCAAAACTACAAATATTCAGCCTCTTCTGGATTGTGCAAATCGTCTGTGCTCTGTTTGTGATATGTTTGTAAAATCCAAGCTGAAATGGCAAACTGCACTTTTTCTAGATGAGACTGAATGTGACATTGAACCCATGCTCAGATTGGTGAATTAACTCACTAAAAAAAAATGGTGTCAACATGTACTCTTTGTATGTTATTTTTAAAGAACCTTGTCTCAAAAATAGGTTTATTTCAAAATAGTTTCTTCACTTGCATGTGACCATTTGACTTTGTGAGGTTTAGCCCAGAAGTAGACTCTTACAGGCAGATATGGCAGGCATTAAGTAACCAGTTGCTGTCACCCACTTATCAACTGTTCTGGGGGCTAGGCTCAATAAGTCTTTTTAAAAAGGAAAAAAGCTCAAGTTCAAAATGCAGGTTATTCAATGTCAAGGTGGGCAGGAGAACTTAGGAAAGACAAAAACAGTGGATTACCCTGACTTACGAAAATCACTGCTTGGAGTGGCACACTTTTGTTGCAGGTATAACTAGTGTTTAAGCAAACCAGACCTTCTGAGCGTTTGATTTCAAGTCCAAGTTGGTCTTTTAATACGCTATTTGAACTCTTTCCATCATGACTGGAAGAGAAAAATAGCAAATTGAGTAGTTTATGGCCTGATATGATTAGTTGCTTCTCGAGAGGAGCATTTCTCAAGCAGTGTATTTCTATTTGGTTTTCTTTCCTGAAGGTGCTTTTAATCTGTCATGTTAGTGAAAGCCTGGCAGGATTTTATCTTCTAAAGTTTCTAAAAGTTTCTAAAATTTCTAGAACTTGAAAATACAACTTGCTTCCCAGTCTCCAAAAGACCAGCGTGTTAAATCAAATGCCCAGATGACTGAGGAGAGGGGAGGGCAAATGAGGCAATTTGAACTGCTTAGATTGAAACAGGACACAGGGACTTCATACTCACAATATTGCTAAGGCTGTCTGCTTTGAAAAAGGAAGTTTTAATTTATCTCAACTTTATTCACAGTACCTCTATACTGGGGATTCTGAACACCAGCATGCTCCTTCTTGCCAAAGATCATACAGCACTAACATAAGCAGCCTTTATTTATAGAAACGGTTTAATTTTTTGTGTGTGTGTGCATTGATGGTTACATAGTGGCTATGACTTTTATTCCATCAGAATTAAAACCAAGGCTGTAATACAGGAGTGTAAAAACAGGGTGTCAGCTGGGGAGAATTACAAATAACAATTTAGATCAGTCTTTGATTAGCATGAAATTAAATACTGTTGCAGGTGCAGGTGTTGTAAATAGGATTAAATTGGGGACTCTCTTTATCACATTGAGAACTCTTTCTGGCAGCACCTAGGCACATGATTATCTTAACCTGCTCTTAAAACTTGACCTTAAACTGTTTGGTCAGTAGATAAGCTGTGTAGGTGACCTGATTTATGTTCATCCTCAGGTGTTGAACTTTCAAGCGTGAACCATAGCTATTAGCTACTGGTTTTGGAAAATATAGATGATATTGATAGGTTTGTTTTCTTAGTGAAGGTCAGTTCTGGATGCTGCAAGTGCAGAAGGTAAGTCACGGTTCAATAAGTAGTCAAGAAAATGTATTTATTTTTGGTGTCAAGATTCTTTGTAGCTTCATCTTTGGTAGGAGAGAGCTGCACCAGTTAGTGGTGTTTTTTCCTGCTGTTTGCACCTGCCAAGTTGTTACATTAAATGTCCATGCAATTTATGTTACGGTCAAACTTGACCTCTCATCAGGCTCATCTTTTAAATAAATGCAAGATGTGTTTCTGTTGTTTGCTTTTCAAATGGCCACCTTTAGAAGCTGAAATTGTAACAAAGCAGCTAACGATGCCTGAGTGTGTAAAGAAAGGCTGGGTATGCAGCAAATCCCTGTGGAGAGGCGTGTCTCCAGGGAGCTTCCTTGTTTCTATAGGACATCTCAAGCAAAGACAGGGCTGCTCTGCCCCTTCAGGGCATGTTTGTCGTGAAGCTGAAATAACAGGGGCAAGTGGTGAGACCTGACGACTTGACCCAAGTCAGGAATAGTTTAATTCCCATGTTTGATACTGCGATTGAGTGTTAACTGTTGTTACTACCTAAGCAGAGGGAAACAGACATGAAGGAGGGGCAGTTTCTCATGTGGGAGAGAGTGAAAAGTGAACTGTAAAAGATCCAAAAGTGCATTTGAAATGTAATTTTCTCTTGGCATGTGAAGGAGTAAGTCAGCCAGTGAAGAAAAAGAATAAATCTCAGTTTTAATGGGGGAAGAAGTGGATTGCTGCCAGACTCCGAGCCCTCCTCCCCATGGTGCCTTCAGGCAGCTGTAGGTCTCTTCCAGGGCCAGTAGCCTTTTATTGCTGACATATCTTGAAAACAAAACTGGGGAAAAAAAATAACAGTGCAAGCATCTTTTAAAGTAATTGTATCAGAGCATGGGATCTAGTTGGAGAACAAAATTTAGTCTTGTTTTTCTAATTCTGTTCTTCATTCTGACAGTCACTCAGCAACAGAACAAAAACCAGCGGCAAATCACTCAGATATTTCTTATGGTTTTTTATTGCTGTTTCAGTAGAGCAGCTAATTGCTAATTTTTAAGAACTTCCTTTAGAAAGTGCTAAGAGCAACAGCAATTCTTGATGGTGATGGCAACTGTATTTTGATACGTAACTTTTTCTGACTGAAGAAGCAATGAGTGTTTGCTTGATGTGAATAGTTTGACAGTCTTCCTTGTCAGAGAACTGTACCTATGGCAATTCCTTACTCTCATGAAACAAATTTTATCATGAAATAATTGAGGTGGATGAAGCCTTCTTCACTGCTCACGCTGCCTGTATTAATTTTGCTTATTGATATTTAACCTGAGGAATCATGACTGATTGCTGTCTGATGTAAAGATAGGCAAGTCCGTGTAGGGAAAGCCAGAGAACAGATGTAGGAAATCTTGAGTTTTCTTGGCTCCTGTTGATACACAAAAGTGTGAAGTGAATTTAACTTCTTGTGCATCTGTTTGCTCCCACTGTCTCATCAATATTTTCCTTCTGTTAGAAGGAGGGTGAGATTCATTCCAAGGAATGATGATGCCTTGAGATGAATGACCTTATAGATTTGAAGGGTAATATCTGGATAGATTATTTGTTAGCTCTAGTCCAAATATACTATTCAGTGTGATTCCTGGTGAGAAATCGTGATGCATTTATGGTCCTTGAATAAACAAAAGCACATATGTAAAACTCAGAGCAGGGATTTTCAGAGGTGCAACTGTCTCCCTGGGCAGTGCAGGAAGGATTAAGAGGCCCCAGGGGAGATGTAACGGAGAGGAGCTGCTGCCTGCACAGCTCAGCTTGTCCAGGTGAGTCTCATCATGACTGGTTTCAGGAACCTTGCTAAATATTAATGTATTAAGCTTCAACTCTCTTGATTCTGGGAAGTATTTTTCTTGAAAGCAAATTTTTGTCTTAAGCTTGAGGTAACTGTGCAGATGCTTCAGACTTTGAAGCTGTTCCTGTGGTTTTGGGTTTTGGTGGCTTGCATTGCTCTTTGCCTTTGTGGAGAGAAGCCTCAAGGAAACGCTTGGGCAGAAGCTTGTGTTTGGGAAGCTTCTCTCCCTGCACAAACCTTAGGGTGGGGAATAACTCTAGTGGGCGAGTGACTCATGCAAAACTGAGTGCTCGTATGGGCTTTTATTCCCTAGCTGCCTACTGCATCTTCCATTTCTGTTTTAAAACATCTCTGTCTTGGTTTTGCCGCTTTTGTAAGAGCAGCCAGGTGCTGTTGGGTACGTTTGCCCAAACTCTTGCATACTTCACTGTGCTAAGCTGACCATTTATTCCTAGGCCTTGGTAGCCAGTGCCTAGTTCTTGACAGGATTTCCCTTGCATCACAGCAAGTCTTAAGAATGTCTGTTGCTGCTGTGGTCAGTGAAAGGTTGTTTCGGATTTGGCTTCGTTTTATCCTCTCTGGTTTCCGTAAGGTTGCAGCAAGAGCTGCTATAGCAGCACTTCCATAATGTTCTGGCATTGGTCTGGAGGGGAATCATTGAAGGAATGTGTGTCATCCTCTCTGCTATACCACCTCTATAGTAGGCATGTTGTATGGAAGTAAAAAGTTTTTTTCACTATACTGCAAGCACCCCAACTACAAGCATCAGTTCAAAATGCTGACTAACACCTCAAAAAATCACTTGGAAGCAAGAAAGATCTTTAAGTTGGGTTGATTTCTCTGTTGCAGTTGATTCTTAGAGGAGATAATAACAACCTGGCAGTAGGCACTGGAGGTGGAAGGTTTGTTTGTGTAAAAATAAATGAATAAGCTGAAATCACCTGGTTTGATTATGATGCTGCAGTCATTAATTAAAATAATGGGGGGGGGGGGATGCTAGAAGCTTTTAGTTTCTTCAGCTTAAATGTTTCCTTTGTAGCTGCTTCGTGAATTTGGCTGCATATTCCTTCAGTTAAAGCTTTGCTGAAAGAGCTGCAGTTTGCAAGTGTTGGAAACTTTCCTCTGGTTTGGGGACCTGTTTATTTTCCAAGTAACTGAATACAGATCTGTATTAAATTCATAGTGTAAAGTTGCTCTGGGTATTGAACAAATTGCAGCCTACTTGCATCTTATTTAAGTTCCAGGGAACATTTCTCCTTTGGGAGATAGGGAGTTAAGGAGTTAAGAAAAAAACACTATGACATGGGATAAGGGATAGGGAGGTCAGCTAGAAATTGCCTTTCTCTTCAATTCTCTGAGGATTCTGGGGGCAAAAATATGCTTTGGTTGGGTAAAAAATCATCTGATACAAAGATCTGGTGAAGGCAGAAGAGGCTAAGGCTGGATTCTTGCCTTTCTCTGGCAAGTTCGGTGGGGGTTTTCTCACAAGTCTAAGGAATGCCAGTGATACTTTTCCTTTTATATGTGTGTGCACAAAGTGAGAAAAAAAATTTTTTTTCATTATTATAGCTCTGCTATTACTTTTCCAGTTAAATTACTTATTTTATTTTAAACGGTTTTTAAAATGGCAAGTGCTTTCTTTACAACAAAACTCAGTCCTGAAACTATGTGCTAGTTTTCTGTGCCACTTTCCTGTGGTCTGATCGCATGGTCAATTGAATCGATTAGAGATCCCATCTTAACATAGTCTCTAGCATTATGCCTTCCCATGGTTTGGGTTAAACGAGTAGACATCTATCTAAAATATCCTTAAAAGTGCCTTTTCTGAACTTGTAGCAAGCCTCTGAGTCCACCAAAACTGGCTGGAAAAAAAAAAAAAATAGATTGAATTTTGCAATGTTTTATGTGGAGCTGATGGCTTCTCTTTTATGTTTCAGGAGCTGTTGGACAAATATTTAATAGCTAATGCAACTAATCCAGAGAGCAAGGTCTTCTACCTGAAGATGAAGGGAGACTATTTCCGATACCTTGCTGAAGTTGCCTGTGGTGATGACAGAAAACGTAAGTCCCTTGATCTTCAGGTTTAGGATAGTTGATAGATTTGAGCTTTGAGACATGGGAGAGGATTCAGCAAATGAAGTACCAACTGAAGTGCCAGTATCTTACTCTGAGTTGACGTGAAAATAACTGTGTGGGAGAGATTGTTTCTAGATTGGAGATCTCCAGTGTTCCTGTAGACAAAGTATAAATTCTGAGTGCACTTAAAGCAGCTTGTGCAGGGCAATTTGGACTGGGATTCTCTTAGATTTTCTCTTCCTTGCTAAAACTTACTGTACTACAGAATTACATCTCCAGCACTTGTATAGGTTGATAGGTTCCTCGTGCGTGGAGGAAGTTTGAACCGTTCAATTGTGAAGCAGACCTCACTGTAGTCAGAGGAGAAAGATTATAAATAAATTATTAGTTGCTTACACTGTCAATGAGCTGTAATCTAAAATTGTTGATGCTGATTGCCCTTCTGGGCCCAGCAGATGAGGCTTGGAAAGCTTTGTGGTTGATGTAGTCACTTGATCCTGGGCATTCAGAGTTAGAACACGTGCCAGGTGCTCGTGAGTTGTTCAGAAAGCTCCTCCAGGGAGGCAGCTCATTTTGTCTTCAGAGGATCTACTGAATCAGGCACTGGAACAGTCTTGCAGTGTGCCCAGACCCTGTTGGGACATGAAAGTTTTGGTGTGATGTAAGTTATTGATACCGTTCTATTAAACAAGTTCCGTTTTATTCTCGTAGTGATGCTGTGTTGCTGTTGGGATCTGGAAGGTCTCTGAAGTGACTCTCCCTTTGCTTGAGCCTGGCAGACATTTGATAGTGCTGGCTGCTCAAACGGATTGATTTGCAAAGTGGGAAGAGAGTGCTGCTTGTCACTTAAGCAGAGAAAAAACTGAAAATAGAGATGAAAATAGAGTGATGGCACTTGATAAATGAGTCCCATTCAGAAATTCTTAACCTCTGGCCTGGTTTGGGTGACAGCAACAATTGGACAACTTGGGCTCGTTACGAGTTAGGTTTTCATCTCAAGTAACAGTTACAGCTTTGGGGGCTTGGCCAAGCACAGAAGTGCCTGCTTAACTTGGCTGGGAAGCCTGTGCTTGAAGTGGTACACATGCTTATTGCTTTACAAGGACTGATGATAACCAAGCTTGTTAGGGGATTCTGGTGCTTTCCATTGAAGACTTGTGTGTCACCATACAGACACGGCTCTGTGCTGAGGCAGATCATTTTATGGGCCCTTAAAGTTTCAGTGTTAACATTTTCAAAGGCTTACCATAATATCTATAGATGCAATGCACATAAATGTGTGTAGGGTTTTTTTTGAAAGGGGGGGGATGTAAAAGAACACAAGGGCCCAAAGACAGGGCACTCTGCATTGAAATCCTACACTCAGGGTTATTATTGCAGCTTTCACTCTCCTTCTGTGTATATATTAAATTTTTTTGTTGTTGTTTATATGTTAACTCTTCCACAAGATTGTCACATCTGTGCCAAGAATATAATGAGAAAACTACAGAAATGTATAAACAAGTCTCCCCTGAATTCTTTGGGAATTCTCTGAGCACTGAAGCATTGTGTATGTTTTCTAAGCCTCCTTTGTCGTGTGTATTTCTGATACCAGAGCTGAGCATCAGTCAGTTTTCATAGATGGAGATAAGCAAGTTTTTCTCATCTCCCACACTTAAGCACTTGGATGTTTTCTCTGCTTCAAGGAAATACTTCTTCCAGTTGCTAGCTTTGTCTTGTACCTATTTTGACAAGTTAAGAACAGTCCCATAGCACTCATTACACAGTAAATATTGAAAGACTTTAGGCTGCATTGGCAGTCTCTGATGCATAAAGGACTTGTTTACCAATTTCTGCTTTTCTGGCATCTTCCAGAGCTATTACAGTATTAGTGTTCCCTCAGAAAAGAAGGGAATTCTGAGCTTTGGAAACAGCTTCCCTTGCCCTGCAGTCCCCTGTTCTTCAGCATACCCCATGGGCCCCTTTGCGAGGGGAATCTGGAGCAAGCTGTGTTCAGTGCTCTCAGGGTCTGCTTTGGCAGACCCCTGGTAACTGCTTTTCCTCTGTGCTTATGTCCTTTGGTCCCAAATAATATGTGCAGGCCCTTGTTTGGTTTCCTGCTGCTCCATGGAAGCAAACCTGTAGTTTTTACACCAGCAGCATGTCCCTGCCTGGCTCCTTCACAAGGAGGGGAAGGGAGAGCCAGACCCAACAGGGCCCCCCTCTGCAGGGCCTGCAGCAGGACTTCCGTGGCCCCTTGCAAATACAGACTGTGCTATAGCAAAGGGCCTGTGTTCAGAGGCTAAACCAACATTGTAGAGTCAACCTTGGTATTTGCATTTATTAACTTTTCTGCCCTTATCGCTGTGTCTTCTCAATACCTTTGTTTGCAGTAGCTCAGCTGCTCCCCACTATAGCAGCCCTATTTAAAATGGATTTAGGATCATAATTCTCATTTAAGTGCAGTGTTTTGCTGAGGGGAGGCTTAAATATTGAGCAACAGGAGTCTTTTGAGCCCCCTGTTAGGATGACATTTCAGTCATAAGTAAAATAACCTTGCCTAACATGGAAACACTTTTCGTTCCTAACAGAAACAATAGAGAACTCACAGGGAGCTTATCAGGAGGCATTTGATATCAGCAAGAAGGAGATGCAGCCAACGCATCCGATTCGTTTGGGTCTAGCTCTTAACTTCTCTGTATTTTACTATGAGATTCTCAACAACCCGGAGCTTGCCTGCACACTGGCAAAGACGGTAAGTTGTGTTTTCTTCTATATGCCTGTAGGGACAGTAGAAGAGTTTTTATTTACAAGCTGATCTGAATGGTTGTTTCCCAGAGTTTGTACAGGAATATTGTACTTAATGTATTTGTCTCCCAAGTTCCTAGGGTAAATAGGGGTCACAAACTGGCTGTATTTACAGTGTGGCTTAAATTTACAGCAATCCCCTTTCAAGTAGAGCAGTTTAGTCACTGACTTGTTATATTGCTTGTTACATTGTCTTGTTTTGCTTAAAGCTACCTATACAGCCAATGTTAACTGATTACTGATGACTTGATAGACTAAAGGTGGATTAATTATTCTAGGCATTTGATGAGGCTATCGCAGAACTCGATACACTGAACGAAGACTCATACAAAGACAGTACTCTCATCATGCAGTTGCTTAGAGACAACCTAACAGTAAGTTGCTTTCTTTATATACGTTATTTAGCGGCCTGTCTGTAACCACCAAAGTGGTGATGAAAAGAAACACATTGTTTCACTCCAGCACACAAGGTAGTGCAGGTTAGCGCTCCCTACCCTGCTGTGACTTGTGTGAAAAAAACTTCAATTTAATATTTTCATGGCTTAGTTTGAATGTGGTCTGCAGCTTCAAGCTGCGTTATTGAGAATAACAACATGGGTAGTTACTATTCTGTCTTGCTTGCTGGCCTTAAAGTAAAGCTGGAGAAGGTGCATTCAGTTAATCTAACATGCAAGGTCAGGCAAGGAATTGGCAAATAATAGCCCATAATCAGGATTCCTAACTAAAATGTTGTTCCCTGCATCAAAGACAACATATCTCTGCGTGTCGAGTGCCCCTCGCTTTCCACTGGGAGTGGAAGGGCAAACGCACGCGCGGACACGCGGAGTTGCAGTGCGTTATGGCTGCACTTAGATGCAGTGAGCTGCCATGTGAGTGTGCAGCATAGGGATGAACTGTTTTGAAAGAAGGGTCTAAGGGGACTGCCACTAATTCTGTTTGCATGGAATATCACAAATGTGAATATTCCTTGCACCTAATTACAGCAGTATTCTTAGTTTTGCAGTATCTCCTTAGGCATGCCTTTATTAGCACTATAACTTCAATAACCAAAGTGGTAATATTTACTTTTAGGACCCAAATCTTTGCTTTTGAGATCCATGTCATTCATGAAGCTATCAGGCTTGTAGAATGATTGTTTATCAATAAAATAGCTGACTGTTAAGCACAGAAATCTGGACTTGTGTAAAACCTGCCTGCTGTGCCCAATGAGGAAGTATTTCCAACTGCAAGGGCCAGGGCAAGTTCTGGAGGTCAGGGTGAGACAGCTCCAGTGCACCAGTAGTTTTTATTGCTGCTTTACAATCTTTACAATCACTTCCTCTTAGGAAGTAAAGAAGCACTTGTCAGTGTTGACCCTGTTCTTCTTTTCTTTCTAGTTATGGACATCAGACAGTGCAGGAGAAGAATGTGATGCTGCGGAAGGTGCAGAGAACTAAACTGCACACGGGGTGTCATTCTCCCTTTCCTTCTCAAGAAACCTTTTTACACGTCTCCATTCCTTATAGCTCCACTTGGATTTCCTATAGCAAAGAAAACCCATCCATGTGTATGGAAATCAATTTATAGTCTTTTCACACTGCAGCTTTGGGAAAACTCCATTCCTTGATTTGTGTTTGTCCTGGCCTTCCTGGTGTGCGGTTACTGCTGTAGAAAAGTATTAATAGCTTCATTTCATATAAACATAAGTAACTTCCAAACACTTATGTAGCGGACTAAAGTGTACCTGGTATTTAAAAACAAATCTGAACCAGTTCCTGCCAGTTGACTGTGTTTTGTATTACAGTAAAAATATGAAAATGTAGTTAATTGCAACTAAAGAGTGTTCCACATAGCTTTTAATTCTCCACATTCCCTCCTTCTGCAGGGCTTCCTTTCCATGATTGACTTTCACACGCTGCTGTGTATTCTTTTCAGTAGGGATATGGAAGCATTGGGCCGGATACAAGTTTAGCATTTCTAGTTTGAAAATTTTCAAATTGAGTTGCTTCCTGTAGAGCAGAATACGGGAGCTTGTGTGTTTGAGAACAGGGGCTACTCTTACTCTTCAGTTGCTGCTGTTTCAGTTGATATCCCTTCCCAATAAAAGTTCACTTACACTCCTGCCTTTGTAGTTCTGGTATTCACTTTACTCTGTATTAGAAGCAGCATGTTACTGCCGGGGTACAGGCAGTGCTTTTTGGCAGACTCAAGTGCATGTCATTCCTTAATACACTGGAATGGGAAAACCAATTGAAGTTCACATGTCCAAGTATAAAATTTAGTACTTTTCCATGCAGGTTTGTGCACATGTGAGAAGGTGTCAAGTTTGTCCAGTGATTGTTATTTAGAGAGTTTGGACCACTATTGTGTGTTGCTAATCATTGATTGTAGTCCCAAAAGAGCCTTGTGAAAATGTTATGCCCTCTGTAACAGCAAAGTAACATCAAATAAAATTACATTTTATAAACCATTTACCGTTGACTTGTAACAGTTCCATGCAATTGCTCAAGGGCTAAACTTAATCTTGTGCTAGAAGTGTCTTGCTCCAATTTAGGGCACACTTTAAAGTCTGCTCTTAAATGAATTCAATTTGCATTAAGTAACGTGCAAATATTGTGGAGAACTTGGTGGTGTAACCTGACATGTGGACTTCTCAGTAACTAAATGTACTTGAGCTAATAGCTTCCTCTTACTAACCACCTAAGGAAAAAACAGCTAATTTCTCAATGTTCTTCCACAGCTTGCAAATCTTCCCACCTAAATTATGCATTTCATATAATCTTGTGAAATTCTCTGATCTACCCTCCCTTGTATTTTTTTACCCGATGGGCATCACTTTTTACTACAGTATTGTAGTCACACTTCTAGAAACGCAGAGGGATTTTCTGCTCCAGAACATTAGCCTGTGCTGCCACATCCTAGTCTGCTTCCTGTCGTTCATAGACTGCTTCTAGTGTAACTGTCTCCCAGATTTTTTGAGCTTTTATTTGTAATAGTAAGTTACTCTGGATTCTCCTCCCTCCCCCCAGATCATGTAAGAGTTTTTTTTTTTTCCCCCCTAAACCTCTACCTCTTAGTTCCCCATGTTGGTGGGTTTTGGAAATATTTAACTCCTGTTAGTGTCCTGGCTAGACGGGATATGACATTATGAAAAGGGACATGTTAGTCCTCATAAACCTCTGATGGTACATCTTCCACCTAGATCAGTATGCTTTTGTCTTCATTCTTTTAAGAGTGTGCACAATGGGTATTCCTACAATAAAACTGTTTGGAAAATGCATTTCAATTGACATTCAATGCTGTTTGAAAAGCAAAAATAACTGTATCGATTCCATTCTCTTCATGCAGTCACTTGGAAATGCTGTCGAAATACTGTGTGGCAGGATTCTACATAAACTCATATGCTTCTTAAATGGTGTTTTGGTTTCATAATTTCTTCTCCTTCCCTTGTGCCTTTACTGTTGATTATTTATTTATTAATTTGTTTCATAATGGTGTTCAGCTCCCAAGTGCTTCCATTCTTCAGTTGATGTCTCGGTGGTGCTGGCACCTTAGGAGTCAGCTTTATCTCCTCGCTTATGAGTTGCTTTTTGTTCTCTTTGATAATGCTTTCTTAGTGTGCACTGCATTGTCCACTGACATTTATTGTTTCCTCCTCCCATTTTATCAGGAGAGAGTTGTCAGTTTTCACAACTGGAGCATTATATGTGCCCTGTATCTAGATTATAGCTGATTTTATTGAACACCTTCTGGTATCTTCTTGTATATCCAGCTGGGCCTACTCTGTCGCTTTCTTACTCCGCGCATCTACATTTTGTCCCAAAATTAATCTTGAAATTGCAACAACAAACCTGGCATTTTACTAATAACACAATAGCATCTTTTCATAGATACTTTTAAGAGTATCTGCTTTGCATTATCATTTTGGATGGAGAGAGGGAAGAAAGGTGTCAGGAGGAGAGGATGAGGCAAGGAAGAGACCATTGACCCAAAGGACTCTGCCTAGTCCCCCATATACAGGTGGGTTCCCTTACTAGTGCACCCCCAGACCCACTGGAGCACATTGGGGTGGTCCAAGGTCTCCTGCTCCAGGAAATCATGGGCATTTACTTATTGCTGCATCAGCTTGTCCAAGAGGAGCTGCCTGCCTGAGTGCAGGGAACACTCAACAGCCTGATGCCTCAAATCCTGAACTCTGCTCATTCCCTCCAAGCCAGACACGGAGCTGAGAGTTTGACAGGGCAAACTCCGTTAGTATTAACAACTCCGTCTTGTGGAAGGTGGGCTGCTCCACACACTGAATCCTGGGGCATATTGTAAATGCTGTGGGCCAGAGTCACTGTCTTAATCTCGGCAAGGAATTTCCCACCACCACGCTTGTTATCTGACCTTCCTGGCATTTCTGGAATGCTGAGGAGAAGCTGAGCTCTTGAATTCCAAGTTCTTCCAAGCGGGTTGTGCTGGTGGAGATGGCAAGCGATTCTTTTGAGATACTTGCGCTATAACATTGTTTAGCAGGAAAGTGGAGTTTTGTACCTCAGGATCTTTGAAAATCACTAACATGAACAGAAAATAAGACTGTTTTTCTGTTCCATAGGTCTAGTTCTTCCATTACAATACTCCTGTTGATGCAATAGCTATTTTTTACACCAGTAACGAATTCTGTAAAACGAATAATGAATTTACCTTTTCTACCTCTTTTTTTCCCTTTTTTATCTAGTATAATGCAGACTTCAATAAGACTAGAAAGTTCTTTTCTACTTGCTGAAAAAAAGCCAATAGAAATTCTGATTCAGGATTTATCCGAGCATACAGAATGTATCCGTTGTTTTGCTGATTAATTTTGAAATATGGAAAAGATACGAGCAAACTAACACCTAAATGTCTGAGATCTGTCTGATGCCGTCCCATATGATCTTCCAACCAAAGAATTCCTTACTAAACCAAGAACATAAGATAGGCAGTAAATCATCTACTATAAGAAAAACGCCAGCTTGAAATTTATTCCCACTATTACTGAAAATTTGGAGTCTACAAATGAAACCCCAGACTTCTGTAGCAGGAACTAACTGCCCTCTCTTGTCTGGGTGTAGCTAGATGACATAACTGCTGAAAGCTTCAGCAATTACAGCTTGGCTGGCTTTCAGATGCATAAAATGCCTGTGTGGGAAGGGTGAAATGTTAGTACCAGGTTTGGAGGACTGCCAGGAGACTTTCAACTACTCCAAGACGACTCCGGCTTCACGGAGGTAGGCCCTTTTTTTGTGCTGCAATCATAAGTCAATAGATCTCTGATAAGAGAACTGTAGCCCAAAACTGATAGCATTTTTAAAATATAAAATAGATGTACATGAAAACATGTATAAAGCAAGTTGGGTGATCTGTGATTTGGCATCAGCGTGAGAATCATCTGGGATGGGTGATTCTCTGAATGCCATTGGAAGTGGCTCATAAGCTCTTTTATTACAAATGTTGTCCCATCTCCTTGCTTAGTTAAATCATGTTCTGTTGTGGTCATTTTAACTGTCAAATCTCTCTACCTTACAAACCAGCTTTTTTTTCTTACAAACCTGTACATTTCTTTGCTTTTCCCCAGATAATGGCTTAAAATGAATGACTGCTGATCTTGTTATTGCTGAGCAGATGCTGGAATTGTTGCAGATCTCTTGGAAACTGTAAGAAGGGCATGTTTGGCCCCTGTAAGAGAGGAAGAAGAGATGTTTGCTCCCATGCTGTAAAAAGCTGCATTAAATGGCCCCATCCAAGGAAAACTCACAATGTGTTACAGCAAAAGAGGTGAAGGAATCCAGGGTTAGGCCTCAGCAGTGACAGCAGCAGCGAATCTGAATGCTGTAACATTCCTCACATAGCTCAGACTTGCAGGAGGATTTCAGACACATACTGAAGATAGGAGAGCCCCTGTAATGCAGGCTGCCAGAATGAGCTCACTTAAGCTTAGATCATTCCTGCAAGTAGAAACTTATGTCAGGGGTCTTTGGAACACGTGAACTGGGAGGCAGCTGAATGCTTGTGGGGAGTGCAGTAACATCCCTGTCAATACTGCCTAATGAGAGGGCAGGATCAAGATCTTGCTCTTCTCTCACCCCTTCTGGAAGTAAATTGGCTGCAATAAAAACTAATTTTGTTTTATTGGTGTAATTTCCATTGGTTTCAATGCGTATTTAAGCAGCCCACAACGTTTCTATAGCTACTTTGATATATGCAGAATCACTGATATGAACCATACATTCTGCCGTTCGTGTCAAACTGTCTCAGGTTTTGGGGAACTTTATTCATCCCTTAATTTCTCTTTAGAGGCTGAAGGTTCAGGCTCTGCATGGATTGCCCTACAAGTGGGACCATGAGTGTTGTGGTGGTTCCTGCTCTCAAGGCAAGACGGGAGGGGAGCCTCCCTATCAGCTCACACTGTGCTGCTTATCAAGCCTTGTACTTAGATTCTTCTTTTCTTCCTTTACTGCTGGAAGTCTGTTCCAGATCATCACTCCTCTGATGGCTAGAAATCCAAATAAAAACACATATTGTTGGCGCCTGCTTCTATGTTGGTGCTGTCTGTTGGCCAAAACAGCCCTGCCTGGTGAGCGCCACCTTGTCAAGGGGGCTGCATGGAGAGAAATTCCACTTGGGGAGCAAGTGCTCGGCACCTTCTGTGGTGCTTGGAAGGATGGGACCTGCAGGGATTCGTTACAGCTAAGGCATAAGTGCTTTTCAAGGATGGGTCCCGTCTTGAGCAAAGTTCTGCTGACTCTTGGTAGGGTTGCTGTTTGTTGGTAGTCTGCAACATCCAGATACGCATTTTGTCAATTTTTACTTGGTAGATGATGAAGATGCTCTGTCTTGGGCCACTGCTGTACATGTGGGTTCTGTATTTTGAAGACAAAGGGCAACAACTGAGCAAGGAGAAATCACTGAATTCTCATCTTGGTTGCCTAATAGAATCACAGAATTATTATGGTTAGAAATGGCCTTCAAGATCATCGTGTCCAACCACAAACCCCTCAAAACCATACCTGCTAAACCATGTCTCTAATGCTCTTTAACAGTAGGAGCATTTCAGCCTTTGAAAGAAATCGGCACGTTGCTCTTTTTCCAAATTGGTGCTTTGTATTCAAATGGTTTTCTTGCTAATTCATTATCTTGAAAGACAGAAGTTGTTAGTGGCTGGCAGGAAACTTAGAGGAAAAGTTATTTATTTGTGTGTCTTGCTTAATGAGTCAACTACAAATACATTTTTTTTTTTTCTGGTCTAACTACAGCCATGGAAAAAGGTACTTGAATTTTCACTCCAGCATTCTTCTACATTCTACATTTCCTCTAAATGTAATGTTACTCCCTGCTTCCTTCCTAGCAAATATAAATGCAGTTGGTATCAGCATCCTGGAGCTTCATATTTTACTCGCTGACTCTAAATTTCCTTTGTAGAAACAATTAGGCATGATTACCAATTACTAAATCCCTAGCTTAATCGGTGCAATAAGAAAAATATTGAGAAAGTATAAAGTTGTTGCAGCCAAAGGAATGCTGGAATTTACTATGTTCTGTTAATAATCACATCTTACCTCTTTAAGTGGAGGCTCAAACTCTACTTCTTCAAGAAAATGAATGAAAATGGTAATGTTAGAGTATAAGCAATTGTTACTTGAAGCTGTGGAGGGTGACAGGCACACAAGGAACTAGAAAAGTCCCAAATGTCCCAAATAACCAGCACCTGAAACACTAACCTTTTGTTCATGGTTGATAACTTCCCTTAACAACCTTTGTTGTTAAGGTTGATAACCTTAAGCAACTGAGTGTTTTAATTTGGTTCCTGAAAACAGAAGATAAAGCCTGCTTTTAATTAAAATGGGATCAACATCACCTGAGGATGTTCCTTACTTAAAGGAATGAAGCCCAGAGTGTTTTCATAAACCTTAAAAGACCCAGGAGCAAGAGCTCCGTGGTGACTTCTGGGTTTTTTAGAGGAAATAAAATAACCTGTCGGCTGTTTGGAGTCCTGTGGCTGTTTTGCTGGAGACAATTTGCTTTATTAAGGCGACTAAAGAGTAGTAACCTCTTCCATTCCTGAAGTTGGAAGCATCAGAGAACAGGGGCCTCTGCTTCCTCTGTTGGAGAGCCCGGAGAAGAGCCGCCTTTCAGCAAGAGATCTGGCAATGCCTCTGGTGGGGCTTGGAGAGCAACCCCATGCACTTGCATTTGGGATAGTGGTGGCTGTGGTCTTTTCAGAGATGCTCTAGCAAAGAAATTGTTCTTTTTTTTTGCCATGAGGAGCTTGTTTCTGACCTGCTGGACTTCTGCTCAAGGTGCTAAATGCTCTTGGGTCCTCTCCAGGGTGAACGCTGGCTGCAGGCTACAACATTAACAGAATTGTCCAGTGCAGAACACTGGTCCAAAAACACCAGTGCAAGAACTGATACAGAAAAACACATGAAAAGCAGAAAAGGCTGAGAATCTGTCAGCAAAAGGGAATGCTACAGCAAAGCTGAGTAGAGTTTGAAGAATTTCTGCTTAACACAACCCAGAACTTTAAACCAAACCACATGGTGGCACCTCTCAGTACAACCAAGCACACACATCCTCTAGGAAAGGAGATAAGCCTGTAGGGAAGCATTGGGGCTAGCTCCCTAATCCAAAACTCTAGAGTTATTTGAAAGTAGTGATGTGATCAAATGGCTGAAAAAATGGGGGCTAGTCTCACGTGGGGCTAAGCTGGAAGTTAAGTCAGGCTGAAGCTGCCAAAAGCAGTTTGCTGTTCCCCTGCATGTGAGTTTTGTCATTGTTTTTCCATTTTTGATGTTTTTCTTCTCCTTAATAACGCCCCTGTGGACAGTCCAAGCTGCTTACAGACTGAGATGCTCTGCTGAAGGATGGGGATTCAGTTCCCTGCAGGAATTCATCCAAGTAATCCAGAAAGCGAGCAACCAACCCACAGCAGGGCTGAGGCTCCAAGCAGAGTCTGCTAAAAGCATCGTGAGAGCTGCCTGGTTCCTAAGATACTTGCTGACCTATTTGCTTGATTCTTCAGCAGGAAACCTATTGTTTAATTTGTAGAATTGACTCACAGAAACTATTTCCTGTCTGAATGAAAACAGTGTCCTTGATTTTTTTTCCCCCAAATATTGCACAGAATTTTCTTTTAAATTTTTTTTACTAAATGAGAATCTTGCTGACGCATCCCAAGACTTGCTTTTTTCCCCCCTTAATGCATTTAAAACTGTTAGCCCTGCGCCTCCAATTCCCATCCCCTCCAAAGCAAAAGACCTCAAAAGCCCTGGGAGTTCTTGCATTTCCATCTTATGAAAGACAGTTGGAAAGATAACTGTGTGGGAAGTGCTCCACTGTAGGGAACAGTCATGCCCTGGCAGTGAGGATGGACCAGATGACCTAATTTGTCTTTTCCATTAGAGCAGCCTCTGATTCCGTAGTTAGTCATGCAAGCACATGACTGACAGTAAGGATTAAAAAAACATATAGGAGAAACTTATCTGCCGTTGTAACAAATGACGCCTACTGCCCTCGAGCCCGGCACTGTGCAAACACTGATTAATTGAGCACCGTGGAGTTTTCCGGGCTTGTGTTGGGCTTTGGGATGAAGCCTTTAAAGCTGCCTCGCCATCTGCTCCGCCTGGAAGCCGGAATTGCTTTCTCAGCTGCGTGAGGCATCTGCTTGATGCAGCTGAGAGGTGAACGCGAGCAAGACTTGAGAAGAAATAGCTCAAAGGAACAGTTTCAGGGATAATCTAGTCTGGGCTCTGCTTTAACAATATCCCCCCCAAAACTGACTGCAAAATGCAGCTCTGCACTGACTGCTGCTATTTTATTAGGCCCTGCCTATAGGGCTGGCTGTGCAGGCTCAGGCCAAGGTGCGAAACCTCCACCTGCACGGTTGGTTAAACTCCTGTTATGACTGCTTTTTGCCACTGTTTATGGCAGCCAGATCATGGCTGATTTATGATCTAAAGATTTTTTTTTGCTTGCTTGTTCATTGGTTTTGGCGACAAAAATCCTCCCTAACCCTTTGCCAAATTCTCCTTTCCTGTCTCTCTGCCTTTCTTGCTGACTGACTGCTTTCCCTCAGCCAGATAGCCTGTCATCTCGCAACGTTATATCTCATTTGATATTTTAAGATGTTCAGATAAAAGAGTCTAGATCATTAGGCGAGTCTTTGAAATGCATCCTGTTAATACATCCTCACACTGCAGAGCTGGTACCTGAAATTCTATTCTCGCCTTACGCATCCCACTTCTGGCACGGCCTCTTAACAAAATTCATAGCATAGCTACAAAGTCAACTGCCAAAGTCTAAAAAGATCTTGAATTTAGCATTAAGGCGAGCACGGATTGTAAGAATGCACCTCAATAGACTTGCATCTCCACAAAGAGGTGTGTGAGATAAATTACTTCTAAACTGCAGAATACTGTCACCAATAAAGCAGCCTTGTTGTTTTGGTGCAAAACTATGCAATATCATCTGAAAGTGGATATTTACCCTTGAGATGCCTCACAACTCCAACTCACAAACACTACATGGGTGCTGATCTAGCCAACTTGGGAGGAAATTTACCCCTAAGATAAATTTGGCAAGATCTGGGATAAGTTTTATTTCCTTTTCTGTTAGCTGAAGCAAAATGCTCCTTCCTGGAGCTTTTTAATACACTTTCAGCTGAAACCCGGGGTCCTGGCAACACCCGGTATGGCTTTTTCTTTATAGTTATGGCTTTATTTCTTTTTCTGTAGACATTGATTATTATAACAGGACAAAAATGTGCTCATATGCATGGAGAAGATTGGGCTCAACGACCAACCCAGGTTGTTCCTTGGGAGTCGTCTCCTTTCTCCTCTCATGGGCCAGAGGAAAAGCTCTCTCCAAACGACTGCTAGGAAGACGGAGACAGAGACAGGTCATAGCAAAGTCCTTGGTTCTCATGCCCTGAAAGCTCTTAAGAAACTAAATTAAAATGCATATGTATAGGTTATAAAGCCTTACTGGTTAATAAGAGAAGTACTCTAATGATGAAGAAAGTTGAACTGCAGAAATAAGGAATGTCTGTGGCTACTGAGGCCCCTCTGCGGAAGAAATGACCAAAAATTTAAATCTTACATTTAACAGCATATTTCCTGTCTGTTGCTACTTGCTTTTTTCCCTTTGACTTGCGAGTTTTTTCCATGTTTTCCTTTTCCAAATGGAAAATGTTGTTCTTCAGGGAATTTGCCTCAGAGACCTAATTCACTGAGACAAAAGTTAATAGCAGCCATAATTCAACACATTTTTGTTTTCTTTTTTTGTCGGTCAGCTGTCACATTCACTTGTACCCACCCATTTTCAAGACTCTTACTTGGTATTGGAAATTTACTTGTTTTCTTTTTTCAAGACAAGACCTTCAGATCCCAAGCATAGTTTTTAGAGAATGTTCCCCAAAGAGATGCATCAGTCTGGACCTCACAAACCAGAGCAACCCGCAGGCTACTCTGATTCACACCTGCTGCCAGGGCTGTCCGAGGCCTGTGTCATTCAGTGGGAATTGCTAGGAAAACACAGCCCCAGTGACAGTCTGTCCCGCCTGACTCTGCTTTCTCTCCTGCCAACCACCCTGAGGCCATAGGTGGGAGGTCAATGTAAAGCAACCTCAGCCCACACTGCTGCTGAAAGGGAAGGCTCTGCCTCCCTGCCATCAGTGTCCCCTCGTGGCCAAGAAGGCCAATGGGATCCTGGCTGCATCAGGAGGAGTGTTGCCAGCAGGTCAAGGGAAGGGATCCTGCCCCTCTGCTCAGCTCTGGTGAGGCCGCACCTGGAGTATTGGGGGCAGTTCTGGGCTCCCCAGGACAAGAGAGACATGGAGCTTCTCGAGAGGGTCCAGCAGAGAGCGACAAAGATGGTTAAGGGACTGGAGCATCTCTTGTATGAGGAGAGACTGAGTTGGGCCTGTTTAGCCTGGAGAAGAGAAGGCTGAGAGGGGATCTCTTTAATATGTATAAATACCTGAAAGGGGAATGCAGGGAGGAAGGGGCCAAGCTCTTCTCTATGGTGGCCAGTGACAGGACAAGGGGAAAGTTGAAACCCAGGCAGTTCCATCTGCATGTGAGGAAGAACTTCTTGACAGTGAGGGGGCCAGAGCCCTGGAACAGGCTGCCCAGGGAGGTTGTGGACTCTCCTTCTCTGGAGGTCTTCCAAACCCACCTGGAAGCCGGGTGCTCTGGGTGTCCCTGCTGGAGCAGGGGGTTGGACTGGGGTCCCTTCCAACCTCAACCATTCTGTGATTCTGTGTGATTTCCTCAGGCCAACTCTAAGCAGGCAGAACTCAATATTAAGCACTTGACAAAAACCTGCCCATGTTCAGTTATCCTCTCCCTCAACCACACAGTTGCACATAGGTTGGTTCTGGACTAAGAGAGACGTGTGGGAGGAGAGACGAAGAGCACGACCCCTTGCCGGGGCAGTGCAAACTAGGCCGGACTGATGTGGCCATATAGCAATGAAGTCAGTACAAGAACCTTTGAACAGCCCTAGCTGTCAGATTTAAGACTTATTCGTATGGTTTGCACTGCCTAGAACTGGTCTTGTAATTTTTATGGTGATTTAAACTAAGTGATAATGGATTCACTCCAAGAAGGGCTGTACAATAAAAACATCTCTGTAGGAGTAATGATTTCTAGTAAGGAAAGTTCCTAAGATTCAAAAGTAAGCTGCACAACAAGAAAGACTGTATCTAAAAGATCAAAATAGTATTTTTTACCAAGGAAGGAGTCTGTCTTGGTATCCTCAACAGAATCCTAAGTGACATCGAAACCATATGATGCCTGGGAGAACAGAGGCACAATAAGCAAACAATTCTCACATATTTTATGCAATCCACATTCCTTCTTACATTTGTGGTTGGGTTTAGGGTTAAAATATAATTTTAAATTCCAAAAGACAAACCTCCTTTTCAGCTTCCCATGCTTCGCTGTGTGGGAGGCTGTAGTGTCCTAGAATGAAATGTCCTGGTACTGATCCCGTAATCAAGGAGAAGGGACAATATGGGATTAACACAGCAAACAAGCCTATTTAATAATTATTCTACCGAAAATTGCCTTTTTAAGGGCTGTCTAAAATGAAACAGGGCAAAACTCCACTAGCTTCAACTGGGAAGCCAAGAGCAAGTGGAATCCACACCCTAAAACTGGAACCTCAAAGACGTAGCACATCCGTAGGAAGTAAAAGGCTGGGAAATACTGAGTAATGGGCAGCTAGTTTCAGTTGTGCTGATGTATATAGAATGATTTGCATATATATGTGTGTGCATGTGTGTATATATACGTGTGTGTGTGTATATTCATACATACACACACATACTTTTTAATATATATTATATATTGATACATTATATCATATATAAAACATATATGATATATATACAATTGTGTATTTGTGTGTATTTGTCTGTCTATGTGTGTATTTAGATACATTTTAATGAGATATGACCAAATCTGCTTGCAAAGGACTGACTCATTTCATTTGGGAAAGCAGTTGTCGTCAAAGGGTAACAACGTTGGGGTACTAAGGACGCGGGCTGCGGCGTGCCAGGAACCACACTCATCAGCTCCACGTTCGCTCCCCGTGGCCCTCCAAGCCGCTGCATAACTCGGAGTTTTGTTCTCAAATGGAGAAATGAAAATGTTGCTAAAGCTGGCGTTTCACACCCAATGCATGACTTGATGACTTTGATTATTTAAATATTAAATATGATTCTGGTGTCATGAATATTTGAAGTGCCTTTTACACAGTAACTACTGCTCACATTGTCTGGAAAAAAAAATCAGAAATAAAAAACCTTGAGGACAGAGATAAACTCCTATTTCTCTATGTTGCTGTCGACTGTTATGTAAAAACATTCAATTAAATACCCATTCTCTACATAAATTCAGCTTTCCAAATCCTCAAATAAACACTATCAAAGACATAGGAAATATTAGAGACTTGTATAGTAATAACAGCAACACACAAGTTTGATAAGCTCTTAAAAGTGTAATAAAATAAAAGCTCTTAAGTGTAATAAACTGCTAAGCTTTACTTGGTATCACACATGCAATTTCTTTTCATTAAATAAAGCAAGATGAGTAACATTTCAAGAACTTACAAAACTGCCTCTTGAAACTAACCTTTTTCTTTCGTGCATCGCATAAATTACACTTATTTATAGGCTGTACCCAGGGGGTTATTTTTTTATAATCACTTTATGATTAGAGCATTCCATAGTTGACAGAACCCTTGCATTGCTCTTGGGCTTGGCATCGTGCTCCCCCTGCTCCAGCATCAGATGGGTAACGTTGACAGCTACTAGTGCTGCAAGTGTTCAAGTAGCTTGGATGCACTAATACTCCGGAATCATAAAATCATCATGGTTGGAAAGGAGCTCGGAAAGTCATTTCAAACCTCCTCTTAAAGCAGGTCCCAATTCAAAGTTACAGGTTGCTCCGGGCTTTGTGTTTGAAACACACTCGAGGCTGAACAGTCTTCATACTCTACATAGCATTTAAAGCATTAACACAGTCAGTTGTTCTTACTAATCCACCGACAGACACATTAGACCTTTCCCGTATTAAAACTCAGCCATTACAGTTATTTTATCTTATATAAATAGCTTTTTAGCTGTTTTTCTCCCAAGATCATAGCTGCTTTTATTTTTCAGAATATTTAAGGTTGGAAGGGACCTCTACAGATCATCTAGTCCAACCTTCCTGTTCAAGCAGGCACACCTAGAGCATGTGGCACAGGGTGGCATCCAGGCGGGTTTTGAAGACCTCCAGAGAAGGAGACTCCACAACCTCCCTGGGCAGCCTGTTCCACTGCTCTGTCACCCTAACAGGAAAGAAGTTGCTCCTCACCTGGAGACAGAACTTCTTGTGCTTCAGCTTGTGGCCATTACCCCTCGTCCTATCGCTGGCCACCAGTGAGAACAGCCTGTCCCCTTCCTCCCTGCATTCTCCCTTCCTGAACTTATACATATTAATCATATCCCCTCTGAGCCGTCTGTTCTCCAGAGAAAACAGGCCCAGCTCGCTCAGCCTCTCTTCATACGAGAGATGTTCCATTCCCTTAATCATCCTGGTTGCCCTTCTCTGGACCCTCTCCAGAAGCTCCACGTCCCTCCTATACTGGGGTGCCCAGAACTGAACACAGTACTCCATGTTTTTAGACATCCGTATCTTATTTTAGACGCCTTATTGCCAAGAGGTGTTAAGCACCAGTATGTTTGTAGAGTCAGTGTGGCTGGTTTTACTCTGGTGACTATCACTGTGTTCTGAAGGGTGGGATGTGCCATGTTACACCTCAGGTTGCAATTACTCTAATAAAAACCACTAATAACACTAAATAAATTAATACAGCTAAAGCCATTAATAACACTAAAAACACTAAGCAAATAATCTTCATTTTTAAAGAGAAAAGCCCTGGGTGTGTATCAGCTGTGGCAAATGAGAAAGCGTGTCTGATAACATATACACTAAAATTAAACTGGCTTAATCTCATTGTAATCGCTGCAGTGTTTGTAAAGGGTCTGTGTCAGCGATGGCAAGTGACCTTCTCTTTAATTTCAGTATAACCATGCTGAGAAGAGCAGCAACGCACCCTGGCTTAACATTTGGCTCCAAAATGTTCCTCAATAAGAGATACAAAAGAACTGTCTTTTGGACCAAACAGATGGTTTAACTTTTATATGACAAAAATCTCCTAATCTTATTAATTCCTGCTGTAAAATGACCATCACAGCAAGGCCTCGTTCACTCCACGTGCAGCTGGAAGACTCTGGCTCTATGTCCCTTTGGTCTCCAGTCCTGCTGGAGATGCCCAACCTGGGTGACCATCATCATAAGGGTGGTGGCCATCACCACAAGGGTTGTGACCATAAGCTGTGACCCAGCTGCTGCCGCGCAAGAAGCTACATTGGACTCACCAGCTCCTACACAAAGGCCATGGGGCCATGGTTCTCCAGCATCATGTTTGCACCTGCATCTGATGGTTTCTGCAGTCACTGATCCCTGGGGAGTCCTCCAGATAGTGAGTGTGGGCCTTGGTTCTGCAAAATTATTTTCACTTTTCACTCTCCTGTTAGCTATCCTTACGAAGAGCACAAATAAATGCTGGGAAGAAAAAAATAATGAGGGAAATATCCAGTGAATGTACCCAAGACTGCAATATAGTTTAACACAAGTACAGACAGGGACAAATCATACTCAGCAGCAAAACTGGTCAAACAGGCTTAGATTTTGCAAAACTCAAAGGGAAAGGCAAAGGAGAAGGAAGTACCAAGGTGACAACTGCAAGATCAAAAGCTCTGTAGACGTTACAGAGTTTGATCTTTTTTTTTTTCTTTTCCTTGAAAATGTTTTTCCTTATTGAGCTCCTCATCTCCCATGCTCTTTCATTACAGGGTCCCACAGGGTCCCTGCTGCCCCAGGGGGAGCAGGAACAGTTGCCCAATGCTGCTTTCGGGGTAAATTTGAATCAGCTGAAGTCAGGTCTACAAGTGGCATAAGATCAGAATCAGGCTTTCTGAGTCTTAGAGATATGAAACGTATCCTTTGAACTGCATTCTTGACGATATTTGTCACACATTTCCTCAGCAACTTCAAAAGAGGGCGACTCCTTTGATTGCAGTGCTGTTTACCTACTCTCTCGACGCCCGGCCGTTTGCTCAGAGCAGACATTCACTCAGACGTTACCTTGATTATTTTTCCCCTCGAGTGCAAAATACTTTCACTTACAAAGGGCTGTATGAACATCCCTGGCTAAATATAAAGCCATGTTCTTTTTTGAGATCAAAAAACTTTAAAGAGTGATAATAGGGTATGAGTTCCTGTCCTAGATTTGCAGCTAGCTCGGTGCTTGAGCTCCCTGCTTTAGGGACCTTAGAAACTTCCTGCTGCTGGTTCCCCACCACTACCAGGCCACAGTCACACATGACAAACAAGAGCTCCAGGTATTAACCTAATTTTTTGTAAAGGAAATTGTCTCTTTATTGCAAAGATGATCACATGCAAAACGGTTCTAGCCCTGTGCTCAGTTTTAGGTTGTTTCCCAGTTGTTTGAGCATGGTGCTTTAGGTGAGCAGGTTTACAGTAATCGTGAATATCTGACACTTACACAGCATATTTAATATACATTATTATCTGCAAGTGACTTAGCCAAAGGTCTGCTAATTTTTGTAGAGGTGCCTGGAGCAGAATAGCTATTTTGGATGGCTTTTTCCTGACTTTGCCCCATGATACAGGGTCTACACAACTGTACAGAAAAGTGTCCCCAACACCCTTTTGACAGCAGAATTTGCAGAGTTGACCACGTTCTTGTGGTCCAACATAACCTGGAAACTACTGACGTAGTTTGACACTTGTGGTTATAAAATTACAACAAACTTCTCCCAAATGCCCGCAACGGCACAGCCTAAGCTACAGCTCAGCAAATGAGCTAGTTCAGCGCCTTATTTGCTGGCTCAGGGAGCAGATCTCTCTAGATATTTTATTGCCCCTATGCAGAGCACACTTCCAAGGAGACCTCCAGGAGATGGGGGACAGCCCGAGCCCAGGAAGGTGCCTTCAAGCAGCAATGGGACAGAAGTTCCACTTGGCCATGTCCCTCTTTTCCTGCTGTGTGACCTCCTGTCAGGCCTAGCTGGTGAGCAGGTCTGAGACGAGTGTAATCACAGCACACAGGTATCAGCTAGCCAGGTAGGGCAAGGAGGGCCACCTCTATGAGTCACCTTCTCAACATATGGAACGGAGAGGCCTGCAGGAGGGACAGGAATGAGGCACTATGAAAATGCGAGATCAAAGACGTCCATGAATAGAAAGGCATAAATGTGGTGGCTGAAATCCCAACCAACAGGCAGATGGCTCTTAAACTGCAGGGGCTTCCTAAGCAGCTCAAGGGCAGCTCCTGCATGAAACCTCTCCCACGTGACGGGGACCATGGCTGGGCTGCATGATCTGAATCCCAGTTTAAGGTGCAGGGAGGCAGCCAAAGCACTGCGGGGTGTCCTGGGGGTCCAACACACACAGAGGCCCATTCTGCAGGGGGGAACTGGTGTCTCCGTTCGGACTGCTCCCAGAGAGATCCCCTGCTCTTTGGAAATAGATGGCACATGAAGACCTGGCTCGCATGGAGATTTCCATATGGTGTGTGCAGACTCAAGGCATTTGGAAAGAAGTGACTTTAGCAAAGAGCTGACTTAGAAATAAACCCTCCCCACCTTCCTCACACGGCTTAGTCCGCAATCCCATGTCAGCAGAGCTGTTTTGTCCAACGAAGAGGAGCTGGATCCAGATTTCCTGCTTTCCCTCACGCTGGGGCAAATGGGCTCATGGGCCCCGGGGTGCGAGTTGGGGTAATTCTGCCCCCGTGTCCTGCAAAGCCCCCGCGCTCTTTCTGAAGGTGAGAGTTTCATCCTGCTCCTGTCCTGCTCGGCTCCCTCCGGCAGGGCTTTTGAGAAGGAGCGCAAGGGCAGCCCTGCAACCCCAACTTGTCCATGAGGAGAATCCCAGTGTGGTCCCACTATCCCAGCACAGTGGAGGTTTTTTCCAAGAGCACCTGATTTTGCAGGAGCCCTTGGGCTCCCACACTCAGCGTGGAGCCTGGCTGAGGCACCTCTCTCTTCCCAGACAAGTTACCCTCTGATAAGAGCAGCAATTAAAGTCAGGGCTTCTTGGCCCTGCTGCCCACACAGGGTGAGGAGGGAACCTCCCTCCTGCCTTCCCAGCACGGATCTGCTTTGGCTGCACCTAAATGAGGAAGGAACTCTGGGCTCGCTTTTACCCATAGCAGCTTTCCATTGAAGATTATATTTCACCTTTTCTTCCCAAGTACTCTGCAATAAGCTGCAGTCATATGCCCTGTTACACATCTTGTGTTTTCTAAAAATAGACTATATATTAAAAAAAAAAAAATCGACTCCAGTGCAGTAGAATTTCAATTAGGCAGAAAGACATAATAAAAGCTGGAAAATAAAAGCTTTTAAGTTACTCTCAGAATTTCTCTTCAGCCATGCTGCATTCACAAGCTGGTCTACCACAGCTCGAATGAGGAGCACCAGGCAAAGGCCACAGATCGCTCTCTACTTGAGATCTTGCCAAAACAAATTTTAGAGCTTCAACTTCCTATTTATTTTTTTCTGAAACAGGCACATTATGAAACTTCAACAATCTAGAATCCATTAATTAATCCATTCCAGGACAGCTTCTTCCAGCCTACTTTTTTTCCAATGTAATGCAATGTAGATTGTACAGCACTTAATATATTAATTTTTCATAATATATATATATAACTCTCTACATTTAAATCTACACTTAAATCCCATCTTGCCAATGTAACTTGTGGGAAAGAAAAAAATCAAGATTCCCACTTTTCCCCACGTGAGAACAGACATCACTGGCGAGGTCGCTGCCCACTCGGTTCAGGATTTGCCCCGGGGAGCGGTGCTTGTCCCTTGTAAAGTCTCCATTACAGTTCCAGGCTTCTACGGGGGCTACTCTTATGCATATATATAGACATGTATATACACACATAACTATGGCCCAAGCAGCCAGCAAGCAGTAGATTCCTAGAATCACGGAATCATAGAATGCTCAAGGTTGGAAGGGACCTCAGAGGTCATCTAGTCCAACCCCCCTGCTCCAGCAGGGTCACCTAGAGCATGGGGCACAGGGCAAATTCCTAGAGGTTTTTTCCATAACTTCGTGTGTCCAACTATGGTCAGCTAAAATTTCTGCTCGTTGTTTTTGCAGCTCAGCGTATGTATGTCCAGCTGCCAGGTGTCACTTCAGTTGCTGGAGTTTTCTGGCTATCAGGAAATTCCCTCTGTCCTTCATATAGCAGAACTGCATAGCTGTAGTCTAGCCCATGACTCCTGACTTCCCCAAAGCTCTGCATTACCAGTCTTCAGCAACGCTTCCTGGAGATAAATTAGCCCCATCAAAAGATAATGTTCATAAAAAGTACATTTTATCTTATCTGATGCTTAGAGACTTCTTTCTTCTATTTTATTTCAAGTAAAAGTTACTCACTTTGATGACATCGGGAAGGCAGCGGATTGCTCCCAAAGACCTAAAGTTTTACCAGTGTTGGTGATGTCTGTCTCGTGGGTATGAGAAACCATGAAGATACGTTTTAGATCCAAAACATAATAAAGCATAACAAATTGATACCAACTACATTTTTTTCTTTTCCTTTTTTCTTTGTTTTTTTTTTTTGTGTGTGGAGTAAGTTATTATAGCCTTATACAATATATACCACATACCAAACAGAACTGCACTGATGAAAACAAACATTGGCACCAAAAAGCAAATCTAAAAACTAGTCCTTCGAACTTAAAGTGCAGCATGTTGCTCTGCAAAATGTATATGCATTTGTACATATAAATCCAGTGATGACAGCAGATTGAAAAAGATACAGATGAAGTACCACAGATTCAAAGAGATCCGGCAGAACAGAGAGTGTCCGAGCAGTGCACATTGCACAGTCCCTTCGAGCCAAACCTTTGAGGTGAGCACAGGGACACTGTGCGACAGGGCAGCAGGACCGGTTCACAGCAGAACTAAGATTTCTTATTTCACACTGATTTGGGATAAGATTTAACCCCCCCATCCTGCGTCCCAGCTCTTTGAACAACCTTAGCAGGATGCAGCCAGAGATGCTGGCAAAGCTGAGAGAGGCAAGTGTGGAAACTAGAGAGCAAATGACAAAGGTGAGTGTCATCATCCTGCCAGGGAACACTACAAAACTCAAGAATGGCCCTGTCTTTAACTTATGGTGGATCTTAAATATATATGTCCCATTCTGAAAGAATAAGAAGTTTTAAAAGGACAAAAGGCTTTTTTATTTTCTTTAGGCTTCCTATTAGCACAGAAGTGCACCAGGTGGATGACAGCGGTTTCTCAGCTATTTATATATGTAACTGTAAACAAGAATGCGTCACCTTTCCCGAGGATGGGAAAGGAGCACATGGAAGAATGGCAGCACCATCTCCTGGCCGCTGTGAGGAATGGGGCCTGCTCGATGGCAAAAAATGGGGACAAGTAATCACTCTGCGGGTTTCCAAAACACCATGACGGGAAATAACTTCAGAGAAGAACACCCTCTCTCTGGGAAGATTAATTCTAATATATAGTAGGGAGAAAACCAGTATGTGCTATTAGAATTGTGCAGCACAGATCTATTTCAGAAGTCCTGTTCCTTCTTTTAAAACGCCCTCTCTGTTTTCCTTTACACATTGTAGTAATAAAGGGCCTCAAAACTAGCAGGGCGGGTGAGTTAGGCCATGGGCTGGTGGTAGCGTAGTCCTGAAAGACCAAAAAGAAATGGAAATAAAAAGAAAAATAATGGAATTTGAGGAGTTGTAGGCAATATTTTTCCTGTGAGTAGGTGGGGGAAATAGCGGTAAAAGGCTGTTAATGCCATAACTGTGGGCGAGGAAAGCGGGAGGCTGTTACAGGTGTTTAGGAAGCGACACCAGGCTGAAGGGCACGGAGGCAGGGAGAGGCCCTGCCAGCGATGAAAGGCCCAACGGGAAGGAAAACATCCACAGAGATGAAGGGAAGCAAGTCAGACAACTCGGTGAAAGACACCTGTAGAAACAGAGGCAAAGCAAGGAGAAAAGCGTGAGGAACAGAGATTCTAGAAACTTCTACTTTTTTTTCCCCTCAACAATACTGGATTCCTGATTTTGTTTATTAAAAAGCATCTCAGTCAGTAAAAGGGAGAAGTCTCCACCTCCACGGGCAAGAGACGTGATGCTACTGACCTTTCTGTCTGCTAACTCTTGTAGATCTGCTCTCAGTATTTGGTCTAATTCTCCCTTGTATTAAAATCTTCCTCATGTTACCCAATCACAGTGCATTTGTTTGTTTGTTTCCCTATTTTTTCCGTCTTTTTTCTTTCTTTTTTCACTTTGTTTGTTTGTTTGTTTTTCCTTTGGAAAGGGGTCTTTTTATTTAGAAGTCAACTCCAACTTTGAGAAACTCCCAAGTGCTTTTAAGGTATTACTATTATTGCTATTATTATTATTATTATTTAATATCAGGAGAGACTTGGGTGCTCATTCATTGCATCCTCCTCTCAAAGGATGCCCGTTCCTTATAAGACTTCCCAGGACTGCCCAACGCAGATGCAAAAGCCATAAGGAGCAGGAGTCCCGTAATTCCCGTGGGAAAGGAGGCAGCTCTCTCCAGGTAGGGCCCTGCACACGGGTGGCACTGGGTGTTGCTTATCTCTGCAGCACCGAGATCAGGCCCTTTTCCTAGGGGCATCATTTACCATTCACACATTCAGGAAACAAAGGCAGTCCTCAACCCTCCCCCAGGGCCTGATATAAAATCTACTAGTTTCCTTTCTAAGGAAAGTTATTGAATTGTGTATTTTAGGAAACACTCTGGTTAGTGGGACAGCCTCCTTTGCCAAGTACTTGGTTAGCTGTTAGCTGTTACTTAGTTAGCTGTTAGCTCTTTCCATTGTTTTCTAGCCTTAATTATTTGCATAGGAAAACACACTTTCTTGGCTAGATATATTCTTTTCCTTTCTTTTCCATTCTGTGTACTGTTCTTATGCTCCCCAATACACACTAAATGGTGTTTCCCATTCATTTCTAATTATATTCTGAAGCATTTATCATATCCCTGTTTTGGTCCTAATCATACTGATAAAATGGCTGAAATTCCTTAGTGGGGGAAGTGAGGAATGAATTCCTTTGTACAGGAGTACCAAATGCTCCCAAAATCTTCTTGTATTGGATATATGAGTATAAATCTTCAAAAAATCATGCCAGAATCACGGGCATCTACTCAAACTCACGGATACAAAATAAATGTTATTAACATAGAATAAAAATATTTTAATATTAATTTATTTTGTATCAGTGAGTTGGGGTAGATGATTACACTTCTAATTACTGTTTATTGTTTTGCTACTACACTGTCTAAATACCTTAATGTAGGACTCAAAGCGCTGGGTTCTGTCAAAACTCAAATCTGACAGTCCACAACCCTGAAAATATTTACAAGTAACTTTTATTGTTAGGGTGCCCTTACAAGATAAGAAGTAAGCAACAGAGAGAAACATTCAGTAAAGTGTATGGGAAAAATGTAAGCGATAACACAAAGGAATCTTCTACCTGTTTTTCTGTATCTGCCTTTGACAAGGGCAAAACAGTAAGAGATATGAAGGTCCGCTCACAAATAAAAGAAAATGGGTGTGTGAAAGCAGAAGCAAGAATAAATTTTGCCTTGAAGAGATATTATCAGCAGGATCCCCAAAGGAACTATACTGGGACCTCTACTGCCCGATGTATGTTCTAGAAATAGGGATAAGTAGTTTGCAGATAAAACCTTTCAAAAAAAAAAAGCCCCATCTTGCAGTATTAAATGACATCTGACAAAAGGGTAAATGTAAATCAATGCTGATTAAAGCCAAGCTATAATCTACACTATATACGTACCATGATGAGCACTAGTTTAATCATTACTATTTTGGAAAGAGATTTTGGAATAATGGTGGCTAGATCCTTGAAATTTCAACTCTATTCAGTGGAGGTCAAAAGAAATGTTGCTATAATTCAGATATGTGCAGAGGAAAAGGATATATTAGATATATATAACAGATATCTATATCTATGTATCTATATGGATATCAATATCAATAGATATCTATATAGATATCATATCTATATACCTATATACATATATCTATGATATATAATATAATGCATCAATCTATATAGATATATCAATATATATTATTGATATAGATATATCTAATATATACATATATATATATATATATAAATATATTAGATATATTAGCTACGTCACAAAGGATATGCCATATTTTAAAAAATACAAAGAGAGGCAATAGGCAGGAGCACAAATACGAATTATCTTCCACACGATGAAAAGCTAAATGAAGTAAGAGTTTTTTTCATCTAGGGAAAAAAAAAAAGAAAAACAGTCTCATAGGGTCATGATTAAAGTCAGGAGAGTTATAGAAAGAACAGAACTCAACCATGAATTATTTTCAAGAGGATCTGAGGTTATTTCGATAATCTTGGTGGACTGAGCACCAGAAGTGAGCAAGAGATTCTGTAATCATTGACTGCAGGTACAGCTGGGGAGCAGCTGCAGCCCGTATCAGATACAGCCACAGTGGAAAACCTGAACAAGCTTCTGGTGTTTCTGTTCTTTTGCTAGCACCATCATTACTGGATTCCCTTTGTTCTGTTTCAAACTGAATGCTAGAAAAAGCTTATGAATTAAAGAGTAGACAAATGAATGGTAATAGGTTCTCAAGACTGGATGTTCTTCATCCAAAATCTCAAGGGTTTAATGACTGAAATAGTAACTATGGAATAAAATCTTTTTTTGTTGTTGTTTTTGGCATCTAAGGAGTGGACTGTATCAAATGTATCATAATTATATAAATATATACATACTGTTTCTAGGGTAGATGTGGAGAACTACTGACAACCAAAACTGATATCTGCACTAAATAGATAAGTAGCAACTAGACTTAGTGCATATTGGACAAATAGGATTTCCTAGCGAAAGGTCGACATGACTTTGTCAACTTTTTTTGTGAAAAGATGTCTTGCCTTACCAACATGGTAGGGAATATTCTGAAGATGTCAGCAAGCATTTGGATACAGGGGATTGAAGACAGATTTCTGAAAGGCTTTCAACAGTGTTTCCTAGCAAAAAGAGAGAACCTTTACATGGATGAAAATGTGGTTAAGATAGAAAATAGAAGCTAAAAGATCAATTCTCATAGTGAAAGAAAGCCTCTTCACACCTCCGTGCTTACTCATAAATGATTTAAATAAGGAAGGGAGAAGTAAAAAGCCGAAGTCTTCTGATGAGACCATGTTATTCACAGTAGGAAAGAAAAGGTGTGCCAAGAAAAAATGCTGAGAGACCTTTCAATATAGGGACTCGGATCCATCACCCATGTTCATATGCCTGGTGCCAAGCAAGATGCTCTAGAATCTGGACGACATCTCAGTAGTTCTGGCCCAGGATCTAAGGGAAAACCACGCTTTTATGGTAAGGTGGGATAGGATACCCTGTGTGATCTGGGAGAGCACTAGGCATCTCTGTACTCAGTCTTCAAATGGCAATTGTGACTAGTGATAAAACCACAGATGATCTTCAAAGCAGACACGTGCACAGAGGCCCCCGTGCAAAACGAGGGTGCCCGAGCTGGGCCTCACAGCGCAGGGCTGAGATCTGGGAAATCCAGTAACTGTTCATGGGACAAAGCCAGCTCGGTGGCAACAAACAGCACACAATGCTAGGTTTGTTTTTAGATTTTACTTATTTATTTATTAGGAAAAATAGTGAGATTAAAACAGGGAATATTGAAATGTAGCGTGTAAATCCAGTAATATGCAGCTCCAGTCCCAGCATCCCAAGCAGGATATAGTAGAACTGGATATAGCAAAAGCAATTCCTATGGGAAGAATGACAGGAAGAATGACTGGAGTCGACTGGGTCTTGTCAGTCTGTAAGAGAAACCACCTGAGACCCAAAGGGGATCCGATCCGATCTGATCCAGTGGCGCTCGGGCCCAGAGCACGTGGAATTTTTACTCTCTTTCAAAGCAAGAAGCATCCCAAGGTGCTGGGAAATGGCAGATTCCTGCCAAAGACAGCGGATTTTTTTTTATCACATGTGGATCAACTTGCACAGTGTTGTGGGTGCTACAAGGTTACATGGACTAAGGGCCAACTGGATAAATTTATGGACAGACATTGCTAACTGCTGAGTGTGAAGGTGCCACCTCTGCTTTGGGGATGCACTAGATGCAAACTGCTGGCAACACAAGCGCCTTCGGGGAAAGCCAGGCCTCCCTGGAGCCCTCCCTTTTGAGAGGCAAGACACTCTTGGTTTGGAAAGCACGTTGGACCTAGCATTTTTACAGGAAGAAAATAGTGAATAAGGGACAATTATGCTGGAGGAGGCATCTTTTGTGCGGCCTCGAGGCGGGTGCTGCTCGGGGGAGGCCGGATCGGGCCGGTCCCGGGGCAGAGCGGGGCCCGGCAGAGCCGAGCCCGGCCAGGCCCGGCCCAGCCGCCCCCGCCTCTAAGATGGCGGCCCCGCCCGCGCGCCCACAGTGCTGCGCACGCGCGCGCGGGCGCGCTTCCGGGTGCGGGCCCTGCAGGGCCGCGGCGGGGCCGAGTCTCCCGGGCCGGTTGCGAGCGGCGGCAGCCGCGCTGGGACTATGAGGCTGCGGCCGCTCCCCGCGCTGCTCCTTCCCCTCCTGCTGTGGGCGCCGCGCGGGCTGGAGGCGCTGGGGCGCCCGCCGCGACACCCGCGCTACGGTGAGGGTGGGCGAGACCACGGCGGAGCGGGGGGGG